>NW_027509297.1:812500-977500 GCF_048541705.1 Temnothorax americanus
ATGAATGAGTTATTTTAACACAAAATTTAGAGTGGACTTTCATTGACATTTGGTACACAAAATTTTTTGCTGTGTATTTTTTGAGAAAAAATATGTTTTATGCGACAACACGAAAATTGCTTCCTCAAGCGTAAGTTTTATTTCCTACACACAAATATGTTTTTTTTTTATTATTAGCATCGATTACATTTACTGCACTCATTTAAATTTTGCAAGCTACGTAATACATATCAATCTTTTTATAATTCGCTACGACGTTTTTAAGAACGCGAAATTTTATCATATCGTGTACAATGCATTTATAAATATGCAGCAATATTTATGTACAAATGTCATAAACATGACAATGAAGGGATTATATGAATAAGTCAATTTCCAGGTTGTTGTTTATCATTGCACACTCGAAGGTGTCTAAACTATAACAGTTTCTGTGCAAAAAAAGGAAGAGACTATGAAACTACTTTAATCACCAAATGGTCATTCGTTTGTCAATCTAGCGTGTCATGATGGCGAACGTATAATGTAATTATGACCGGAACACATATACAACAACGCCTCTGACTATCATCCGCGTGGAATCACGCTCACGCAAATGCGACTGTCGCGATGCGTATCTTGATGCATCGACATTTGCTCTAAATATGTTTCGTGTACGTAACGATGATACTAGAGAGAGGTCTAATTATATGTGTAATTCTCGAAAACCCGAAAAATGTGAATAATATAAAAATAGAAAAAAAAGAGATTTTTATATTCTTCTCTGACACATGATGCTCAACCAACGATCGCTTCTTCCCATTTTTGCGGCTGCTAATACCACCAAGCTTTCGCTTAGATTTATGCCACAGATCTGTTATCTCATTGACGACAATTTAACAGAATTATCACCGATGAGTGATCCGTTATAATCTATTACATATCAAGAAATATCACTATTTTTTCAAGCAGATATTATTTTATATCACGACATTTAAGTTATTGAAATAATAAAATTAATTGTAGCGTTGAATTTATAAATATTAAAAAAACGTCGAATTGTAATATAATTTCGTTATCGAAAAACCATTTATTTGAATGTAAACTGTGAAAAAACATTTTATTTATTTTTCTTTCAAATATTACTGTTTCAGGGTACTGATAACTGTACAGAACGCTTGCTACATGAATAGTGCAATCCATGTATTTACATCGCGTAGATGATGCAGATTGAGTTTCTATATATAACACGATGAATGAAACTGCAATGCTACAAATCTTAGGCATAACACATACACGTGTACAAATACTCTCCTCATCTCCATTTCTAATCTATTCAAACACAATATTTCATTGGATTTTGCCAAATAATTATATTTATTTGGAATATTTATATTCGTATATATTGCGTATCGTTGCATTTTTTTGGTTCTCATGTCATAATTATTATAATTTTCAAAAATTAAATCATACAACATTATCTTACTAACACAATGATTTAGCATTGCGTTTTATTAATTTGTTTCTCTTTAATATATTATTTTTAAATTTTTATTAAAAACTGTTATTAGAAAAAGCAAAATGTTTATTTAATAATTGATTGATTATTATCCCCCAAATGAGGAATAGTTACAAATGTCTCTATAGTGCAAAGAATATTTACGAAACTTTATTTGTAATTAATCAAATTTAAAAGTAGAGCATTTAAAAATTGTTCACATATTATTCACCTAATTCTTTCATTCCTAAATTATTTAACAAATCAAAAAATATTTGTTTGTATTTTTTTTGTACATTTTACACGACAAATAAAAACATTTTGACACTTTGAAAACGTATAAAGATTTTTCTATATATACGTATTTTTATTACAGCTATGTACAGTAATTCGCACTGCAAAGTTAGACATAAAAATCTTTTTTTTACCTTTGGTAAATGCACCTAAAATATGTCAAAAAAATTATAATTTCATAAGTTATAATTCTTATTGTAATAATTCTATTGTACTTATAATAACTTTAATAACCTAATCACAACGGTGCTAAATGAAAAACGAGGATGTGCTCTATATGTGTTAATATAAGAAGTTTTAAATACATATTAAAATACGTACGTAAAGTCTTTCGGGTCACCTATTATCCATATAAGGCTAATGGGACCTAATATATATCTACTGCAGATATGAAAATATAAACCGCAATAATATTTTATTTCATAATTCATAATACGTAGCCACATGCTGCAATGTGAACGGAAAGGTTAATCGTATGTATACTTATATATCCACTGTAATAATCGATTATATGAGAAGATGACGGATGCGTGTATATGTATGTGTATGTGCGCGACCCGCGATGTTATATGCCACGATAATTCTTCCATCCACGATTAAACGGCCAACGCTGTATTAATCCGAACGTTTTGCTCGTTTTGTTTCAGAACTCCGAAATATCGCTGTTTGAGACGAATATTCGTTTCATGGGAAGCCTGCTTGCCTGTTACGCTCTCACGGGAGACGTGATGTTCCGGGATAAGGCGGCGCAGCTCGGCGAACGGATGCTGCCTGCCTTCCAGACGGAAACCGGAATTCCTCATTCCCTCATCAACCTCCATACCGGGGTAAGTGCGGCTTTTCGTTGCCATAACTCGCTAGTGCGCCTCGCATCAACGCGCGCCGAGATGGGTTCGATGTACTTTGATATTACATTAACTTCGTTTCTCTCCCCGAAAAAAGAGCCTACTCATTAACTGGGATCGCGGTAAAAGAATAAAACAAGAAATCACGGATATATGTAATATCATAAATTTATATAGGTTGTGTTAAAATTATATGTATATTTTAATGGGATTGAAATTAAAAGTCTGGGAGTCAAATCGAAAGAAAAACTTCTTGAGATAGTTCCTCTTTATTACCAAGATATTTAATATTGAAAGTTAAAAATTGTGATAAAACTTGATAATTAAAGTTGATAATTAAACTTTCAGTAAAGAAAGATTTTCAAGTTATATATAAAGCGAGATTATCTAGATAATGCATTAAACAACGCAAATCTAAAGATTACTCTACAGATCACTCCATATCTAAATTGCTGATTACTGAAGATATAATTATTTGAGTTTTTGTGAAACTCTATATTCTTTAATTTAATCTCGATATTTTATTTTTAATGAAATGTATTCTTGATGTATCGCATTCCAATTGTTTATAGCAAACAAAGTTCTTGATATATTATATTATTACTGAATTTTGTTAAATTGCTTAACAAATCTATGTATAATATATCACATTTCTAATCAGGAAACTGTCATAAAAATAATGAGTTGTATATGTTTTTGTAAATCTGCTTGCTACAATTTTTGGCAGCGAGCAATCCGTTGATCTGTTAATGAATGAAACACGCAGTATAAATACAAAACACAATTACACCTTGTTCGCATGGCCGCATAACTTAAAAAAGCTACTCCAGGGCGTGGTGTTTGCGTTCTTGCGCACTTCTTGTTAAGCATCGTATGTGGCAATGATGTTGCGCTTTAATTGAAACGATTCCATCAAGTCTGTCGAAATAGCGGCGCGCGATTAATATGCAAATTCTTAATTGGATGGATAATGAGGCCACAGGAGGCGGATACGGCCTTTGGCTTCCTCTACACGATGGACGATATGTCCGTTCATATATGTTACTGTCTCTTTTTTATATCCGTTTGTATCAATAATTTCGGAGACAAAATTACGTCAAACGATTGTCTAGAATTATTTATAAATAAAGAGAAATTCTCATACAGAGAACTTTCCGTAAAAGAGCGGCCGATTAATTTCAATAAAAGAAAAGCTGTTATTGTTACTCTATTATTTCATTTGAAAAGAACATGTTCATCGAGGAAAATATAGCAGTCGCAAACAAAATGAAAATTTTGTTACGATCAGCCTGAAGAAGAGAAAAAACGTTATAATTAAAGTGCTTTTATAAATTGTTTCATATATTTTAGCTAAATAATTTATAACTGGAAATTGAAAGCAAATAGCGTGTAGTAATAATTGAATCTGATATATGCAGTCTTATCGAAGGAATTAATTCGCGCGGACACGTGCTGAGAGTGCGAGAAAACGAGAAATGGAAAAGACTCTGATTTAATTACGACGCGACGATAGATATGCCGATTGACTCTATCCCCTTGATGACTTCATAATTCGTATTAGCGTTTTTAATGAGCGCGACTAATTACCGAGTGTCTATCTCCGCACCATAACATCATAATTTTCCATAATTTGGAATGGCGTGAAAGAAAGGAATGATGAAAAATGTTTGTTGGTTCCAAAAATTTCATATTGTATTTTATTATCCTGTCTGGCCCGTTTTACTCGAAGCGCATTCTCTTCCTATCCGTTCCCTTTCATACATGAAAAAAATAACATGCCGTGGTATTTTTTCAATGCTCTTGCAGCTTTCAATTTAAATATCTAATCGCATATATAAAGCGATAAAAGTTGCAAAAATGTGTCGCTTGTTACGCATGTTACAATCATACACGTAACATTTTTTCATAATACATTTAACAACTTGCTACGAGTGCTACGTGTACTTGTAGCGATGAGAAATTTCAATTCTCTCTTTCCCTTTAACAACATAAGACATGCAAACGCTACGTCGCGGCACACTCGTCTATCTTACCGCGATGAAATTATATAGGGTTAATTGGTTAGATTAAATTATAAAGCGATTATGCTTTTCCCACCCGAACTCCATCTATCCAAATCCTCGTTACAGTATTCGTCGGGCGATATCCGGCGAACAGATTGCCTCTTCGTTTCTTTAGACGCTTCAACAATGGCTTTTGATTACTTAAAACCGCATCGGATTTCATTCTGCAAATTTTCCGTAAATTCTTTTAAGAATTAACATATTCTGCCTGCTCTCGTGGATCATACCGTTTGCATTACGATCTATTTGCTTTTCATATAAGTTCTAAAGAAATGGATAGTCAAATAAATTTCCTGGCAAAATATAAATTAGAACTACATTCCAGCAGATTTCTCTAATACGTTAGACTTATTGTGAGAATTAATATGTGCAAATTTTAAATTTGCATACTTTCGAGAAACATCGAAGAAAAAATTTAGTGGATCAGAAACTTGCACATTACTTCCTCGTCATTTTATTTCGCTCATAAAGCTTTCTCTACGAGAAAGCCATACTATTTTATTCAATAATTATGTTGCTCTACTTAAAAAAAAAAACCGCCTTTGAATAGGAACAATGCTAACAATCTGCAGTAATTATGAGGAACAATGTGCAAATTTCTAACTTGCACACTTTTAAAAAATATTTGTTTTCTTGTTCGATTAAGATAGCTGACCCACGTATCTGATGTATTGCACTTCGGTGTCACAAATGCCTTAACATAGAAAGTTATATTATAATTCTTAGGTATCGAGACTTGCATGTTGTATTTAAATTTTTACAAATAATTAAGAGAAATGACTCATTATTAAGAGAATGAGAGAAAAAGATCGCGCGTTCGTGCGCGCTGGTGTATGTGTGTCATGGTGGTCATAAGTTTGCTCATTTTAAATATAGATGGCGAAAGATTTTGCAACAAATAAAATTTTCTAAATTATATGCAGCAATATTTCGAGTGATGTTTGGAATTCTTATTTATACCACTTACCTTTGTGCTGAGATAGTTTACCAATTCATAAGAAGCTAAGTGTTATCACAGTTCAAACTATTAAGTAAACTCAAAGTTTTAAAAATTCTTAAAATTTTTAATGCCAGTTCTTAATTCATATAACATTCTGATATTATATTATATCTATTTCTGAAAGCTCAAATTTTACAAATTTTGTCAAATAATATGGAAGGTTGAGAAAATTTTTAATGTCAGTAATTATTAAATAATTTTGTTTAATTGTCGACATTTGGTAAAGTATAAACGACATTTAAAATTTATCAATTTCTTGCATCTCTCAGTATTCACCGTCAAAGTCGGAAAAGATTTTGGATATGTGCGGCATGGGGCCACGACCCCATTCAAATATCACTATCACTGACAGTGAATGCGCATAATAAAAAGCGTAATAAAAGTTAATCTTCGGCATAGGATTATAAATTATAAAAAAATATTTGCTATATACATAAAGAGAGAGAGTTTATCCATTTCAAGGCAATAGATTCTAATTAGTTCATTTGTAATATATTTTTATATTCTTATTAATCTTTAATGTTTTAATTTTTTCCGCGATAACTGTAGGAATGAATAATATATTCGGATATTTCATCAAATTACGTAATATAGAACACTTCACCGCTACATTAATTATCATTTTAAATAAAAATTTCGATGTAATGTCTAATAATTATGAAAAAGACTATTCGTGATTCTCTTAATATATCTCATTTCTCATACACTGAGAAAAAAAATATTTTAATCCAAAAAAATATTTATTAGGTGGCTCCTAATAGCATATTTACTTACTTTTTACACATATTTATTTAGAATTAGATATTTTTATTTCAATTAAATAAAAATATTTAATTCTAAATAAATATGTGTAAAAAGTAAGTAAATATGCTATTAAAAGCCACCTAATAAATATTTTTTTGGATTAAAATATTTTTTTCTCAGTGTAGATACATTTATTTACGTCTGTAATATAATTTTTACAAATCCATTGCCTCTCGATATCCTCTTCTAATTGAAATAAAAAATAACTCACCGACCGATGCGCAACAGCGGAGTTGTAAGTTGTAACCCTGCGTTGATCTGTAACATAGAAACGTTTTTTACATTAAAGCGCAGGTGTCCAAGATAATCAATATAAAAAGGAAATAATTACGACCGTGCGAATAAGAGAGACACGACATTCACGATCGACGTAAAGTCTCTTTTCGCATACGTACCGAAGATCGAACTCCGTAATTGCGAAATTGCGTCGGAGTTAAACCTCGAACGGTATCGTACGACTCGTATACGAGTAATGAGTGTATCGTGGTAATGGGCGAATCAAGTTGCGCTTGAGAAAGTAACGAATTCCGCCGCAGGACTGACAAGAGAGTGACAGGACGAATAACAATTCAACTACTCACCCCACGGTCGCTCCGCCGTCGTCCGATGCCTCCCAGGCCCTCTCCTCCTCTCCTCGATCCTCCAGGTCCTTCTCCGTTCCGTTGACGCATCTCCGTCCGGCCTCGGCGCACTCACTCGCGACTCACGACTCGGCGACGCGGCGACGTTCACACATCAACGATATCGTCGTTTATGATCGCGCGATACTTTCAACACTTCGCACGGCACTCCCGCCGCGGTATATCAATCTCGCGACGCGACTTAATTACACGGCAACGGAATTACGGCGGAGAAGCTACTTACGATTCGCCTTGACACCCGTGCGCGTCCCGCAGGTAGATGCGACGAGCGAGCGAGGGTGAGTCGAAACATGGCGGAGAGAATTTCGTAAATCGCGCGGCCAACTTCACTCGCAACTGCTCGCGCCACTCGTCAAACGCCAGGAGCAACTACTTATCGAGATAGACGCTACACTTGCTGCTCCCATTACCTCTACTTTTCGCACTTTGAACAAACGAATATTATAATGTCGACATTACGTATACTTTTACGTATTGCAATATAAGCGACGTAAGAGTGCGTATAACGAATAAATGTATGAATCAAGGTCAAAGAGAAATATATCCGCGGAACATGCGCCAACCGAAAAGAATACGATCGCTGCTTTACTGCGATTGCGAGAGGCGATTATTTTGATTAACTGCAATTAAATCATCGATTTATGAACGCTCTGTGTCTATCCGCCACGACCGTCAAATATCAAAACATGATTTAAATACGATATACGCAAACGTCGCGGCGTCACTCGATTTAGGGTCCGCTCGTATCCTTTTTATCCGTGTTTCAAAACGACGGCGACTTTTCATACTTCATTCTAAAGCCGCGCGACACGTCGCGACGCGAGACGCGACTGAGGGCGCGACGTCCCATGTTTTATACCGTTTTTTCTCTCTTGTTATAACAAAATGTCTCATATTACTTTATTACTGTCTAAATATTGTAATTTTGTAGAACGTTACTTGAATGTTAGTACACGTAGAGAATTTTTCGTAATATTTTACCGTTAAATTCACTACAAACTTGGGAACCGATCAAATATTATCGGTAACGATAGGAATTTTTGAAATATACAAAAGACATTTTACAAACAACGTAATAAAAATTATTGAAATTTTACTATATATTTTAGTAAAATTAATCAAACATTATTTATATTTTATTGTAATAGATATTAATATTTTTTATTACGGTATTAGATATTAAGCAGAATATCTTGCATAAAATTCTTCGTGATACACATGTTGTCCCAGGACTACCATGATTTTCAGGGTAAATTCTGCGAGAAAATTCTCTTTGTGTAATGTTACACATACTTGACCTACCCGTTTATTACTTTGAACGTTTTATATCTCGCAATGTGTGTGTTCTAGCTAGAAACTTGCGCTTATTTTTCAGGCCAGCAAGAATTACGGTTGGGCGAGCAGCGGCTGCAGTATTTTATCCGAAATCGGGACGATGCATCTCGAGTTTACCTACTTGAGCGATATAACGAATAATCCAGTGTTCAAGAGCAAAGTTGAGAACGTAAGGAAGGTCCTCAAGAGTCTAGACAAACCTAAGGGTCTGTATCCGAATTATATCCATCCGAGGACAGGAAAATGGGGTCAACGTAAGTGGAATCTCAGCAATCTGCGTTATATTCATATATTTACCTCCTATATTTTTTTATTAATATTCGTAAACATATCGCTCCGCTTCAACTTCCTACAACCATGCAACGCAACTTAAAAATTGTCATTTTTTTGTTGCTCGCAAAATAATGATGAGAATTCAATGCACTGACTAATGAGCTAATATATAGGTATGCTTTTGTTCCTTTACGGTCGGTTATTACACCACAAATTGCGTTTAAAATTGATATTATAAAATTTTACTGATTCAAAACATTTAAACTCTTATTTTCTGGAAAACTTTTGTTTCTGAGTTATGTCATTGTTGCAGCAAACGAGTGATACATGCATAGCCGAGCGTGTAAACGTATAATTTTTGCTCAGCAAATTATTTACGAATCCTTTAATCATTTAATGCAAAGAAATACATTTTAAAAACATAAAAAATTGTTTTTCTTTCATCCCTACGCTTTGTACATCCGTTTCTACATCACAGAATGACAGAATTAATTGTTTTCTCTTTTCTCATTACTATTTTTTTCGCATAGACATCTGGCAACAACATTTTCACGTTCATTATGAATTCACGATCAAAGTCTCCAAAAAGAAAATCGTTGAATGTCTTCGGCTGGGCAATTTCGAATCAATATAAATATTATAAATGTAATATCTGGTGACTTATTACTATAATTTTACATTTAATAATTCTTCGGGCGCGTATTCGCACGAAACATTGCACGTGTTAGATTTTTAATCTGACGGCTATCGATTACACCGCTACAATAGTTTTCGCACAGTCGCGAAGTGGAGAATCCGTGCGATTTCGATCACTTCGTTTTTTTTTTGTTTTTTTTTTACCATTTCACATCGCAAGCCGCGGCTCATGTCGCCTCGCGAAAAGATGCTCCGCGGCGTCGGCGCGGGTGTCGGCGCCGTCTTCGATCTTGAATATCGCATTTATCATCCTCTGCCTCGGGTCCTAAATCCCCCGCGCCTGCGTACCTTCTCATTGCACGTACGACGAGATCCTCGGGGATATACTATATCATCCAAACCGTTCGGTATCTAGCCTCATCGCCACATATATCCTTCCCACATTTTTCACGGTTTCGCTCTAGCCCCGTACTGGTATTCCAAATAAGTACACCAAAAGAAAAAAAGCATTGCTCGAATGAAGAAAACTGACGTTTCGATGTTACCAAAACGTATTTAAATAAATATACCAGGATGTCTGATAATTACCGTCTCTCGTCGCTGAATTGGATGCTCATTCGCGGATCTTTATTCATTAATTTCTCGTTAATTACTGAGAAACTCGTAAAACGATAAAGGGACTTTTCTATTCAGTTTAATGCACTCTATAACCTGCCCACGAGAGGTGGCACGGTTCATTATCAGACACTCTGTATAATGAACCGAACAATTCATATAATTCATATAAACCTTCATATCTTTCTGAATGAGAACATCATCAATCTTGTTCGTTCGAGCACTTCTTTTTCTGAATGTATAACAGTAAAAATCAATAATAAATAAAGAAACAGGCTCGTGTATATATAATAAAGAGACAAGGTTAACGGCCAATGACGAGCAGCAAGGATGTTGAAAATTAAAATTATGTATTATTAACAATATTAAAATGGGGACGTTTCGGCAACACCGTGTCTTCCTCAGCGCCAAACTTAATTACATTAAATAAATAAAATAGTCACAAATAGAAGATATAACCGTGTTGTCTCTGCGAATAAAAATCATCAGTGTTCAAAAAAAGTACACAATAAAAGAAGTGTTATATCAAGACTTATGTTCTTGTATATACGCAAGAATCTATAATTTTCTAGAGATTATAAAAATTTTTATTTCAACTTTATTTTCTTGATTAAATTATATAAATACCTTCATTCAAACAAGTTTCCTTTGTTTAACGTAATTTATATCTCATTTCAAGATTATAGATTATTGTTTATATATACAAGAATATCAGTCTTGATTTAACACTTCTTCTTTTTCGGTGTAATTTGTCTTCAAATTATATAATTAACATTCGTTGAAAGCTTTAAGCTCATGTGACTGGACCTTCGGGCATTTTTGCACGATAACGTTCTTACCACGTTCCCGAGAAAATAGTGATCACAGAGAGATAAAGGGAATCCGTACGTCCTTTCATCGCAAAACCTCACATAAAATGGAAACCGTGCTCTTTAGCTAGCCCAAGGCACCTAGGAATTAACCCGGTAGATATCAAGAAATGTGACCTTTGTTTCGCCCGCCTCAAACGTGAGATCGAAGTAGACCTGCAGAGCGCGGAGAACAAACCCCTCTTTTCCGCGGGGAAAAGATTCTTCCAGCATTCCGTTATCTCGTAGCGATTACCGTTGCTATCCGTTTTGATTATCTTAAGATCTAAGATAAGATCAAACTTTCTAACAATAAGACTCAACTGTTATGCAGGATAAATTAATTTATGGATAATTTACTTCATCAAATATATCGATACTAATACAAATTATTATACCGATTACATAAATTTATTTAATTGTCAATTAACTTTGATATTTCAAAAGATATATGCACCAGCATGTCTTTCTTTAATCTGAAGAGGATATAATATAAGACGACATAATACTTTAGATTCTCCATATTTTCCTTTCATTCCTTTATTCTTCAATCAAATCTAACAATGAGTAAAGTTTCTCTTTTATCAACTTAAAAACCTCTTATTCTTTAATTGCGCATAATGCAAAAGCTTTTAGCGGCCTAACATATTCATCCAGAAATTACATCAGAAACTAAATTTGTTAAAGAATTTATATAATAT
Source organism: Temnothorax americanus (assembly GCF_048541705.1). Lineage (NCBI taxonomy): Eukaryota > Metazoa > Arthropoda > Insecta > Hymenoptera > Formicidae > Temnothorax > Temnothorax americanus. The sequence goes on from NW_027509297.1 coordinate 824,030, forward strand.
GAAAAAGAGATGTGTGTATAGCGGGCCTGGCTTAATGATTTCCAGAGAAATACATGTGTCGTGAACCCTCTTGGAATTCGCATGGAATTTATTTACGACAGAAATATTTTCGTGGGAATTGCAGATCATATGTCGCTCGGTGGACTCGGTGACAGTTTCTATGAGTACCTACTGAAAGCTTGGATCCAGTCGGGCAAGGACGACGTCGAGGCACGTGAAATGTACGACGATGCTGTATCCGCTATAACTGAGCACATGATCAAGACATCACCTGGCAAACTTGTGTACGTGTCGGATTTAAAATACGACAGGCTCGAGCACAAAATGGGTCATTTAGCTTGCTTCGCCGGTAAGTTTTTAACGTCGTAATTATTTTTACATCGTAATCGTCAAGCTCGAGCGATGTCGATACTCGAATACACGCCGCTAAATAATCTAATTATAAATACTCCGTTACTCGACTGAACCGTTCAAGTTTATGATATTGAATATAAAATACTTTCGGACATTTTCTACTAGTATGATTTCTCGACATTTTGGAACATTCTAAATTTATTTCCACCAAAATCTCGAAATTTTTTTTTCATCATCACAAAGCTTCTTCTATGAGGAAGCAAAATTATTTTATTATTGCAAGAGTTATTTTATTTCTTTATATCTCGATGTAAAGCGACCGATTCAACAAAAAAAGACAGAAATTTGTCAATAACGTTATCATGGCTTTGTAGGCGGTATGTTTGCTCTTGGCGCTAAAACTCTGGAAAACGAGTTGTCTGACAAATACATGAACATCGCCGCTGGTTTGACCAACACGTGTCACGAATCATATGACAGAAGCGCTACGAAACTCGGCCCTGAAGCTTTCCACTTTATCGAAGGCAACGAGGCCAGAAGCTTAAAGAATGGCGAAAAATATTACATTCTACGACCGGAGGTAAGTCACCCGCGTTTTCATTTGAAAGCAAAACTAGCGCGAATTGATAAAGCGTTTCTATCACAACTACATTCCTCCTCCTCCTCCTCCGAGAGAGAGAGAGAGAGAGAGAGAGAGTTTGTCACACTAAAAAATTATTTTACTATTTGAAATTGTTTTTTAACCGCAAAGAGATATAATGTACCTATATAGATTTAACTATACTTCATATTTATGCAAAGTATGGCATATTTTTTTAAATTATTAAGTATTAAATTTAATTATTTTAGTTATTAAGTTTGTAAACTAATTTCTTAGCCTCCATTTTTTTGTAAGAATTGGTAAAATTTACTGGATAAGATAAAACGAGATATACTTTCCCGCAGACCTTCGAATCCTACTTCGTAATGTGGCGGTTAACAAAGGATCCAAAATATCGCGAGTGGGGTTGGGAGGCGGTTCAAGCATTGGAAAAGCATTGTCGGGTTCCCGGAGGATTCACGGGGCTTAACAATGTTTACCTAGTCGACTCGGCGAAAGACGACGTCCAACAAAGTTACTTCTTTGCTGAAACATTGAAGGTAAGGGGAAACGAAGCATCGTTTCGACTTGGTTTACGCTACTTCTGGTAAAGACCGAAAGAACTTAAAGTATTAATATTTACACCTTTTCGACAACAGCGGTATCTCGCAAATTTACATTTAACATATGAAACATAATATGATTTGATTGACTAATATATTTTACAATTGACTACAATTCTTTTTTATTTCTTATCCAATTTATATATTTTTTTCTGCAAACTAACTTTTATGATATAACGATATTTTTTTTAATAAGTATTATAGAGACAAAAAAGAAATAGATATGATATTCGATAAGGAAACATTCCAATAAAGAATATTATTTAAGATTTAATCGTGACGCGAGAAGAAGAGAAGAGAGTTAACAAAAATATACGTATATTATGAAATATAATAATATGTATAGGTATAAAAATATAAAATGTGAAAATATTTTATCTTTTTCCAGTATCTCTATTTGCTCTTCAGCGACGACGATCTCATAAGTCTTGACGACTGGGTATTTAACTCCGAGGCTCATGTGCTTCCTATCAAGGGCAATCCTCTGTACCGCCCAGCTCCCTCTTTATAAGCCAGACAAGTTCACAACAGATTGAATGATACTGACAATTCTCGTTTGGCAGTGATGGAACCGACAGAGATATATATATAATACGACGATACACAGTGGATCAGAATTAAATAGTGACAAAAGACTGAAGAAATTCACTTCGAATTAACGAGGCGCTCTTTCCGTCAATTCTTTCTATACGTAATATTATATCGATTGCGAAAAAATTTATGCGACGAAACAAAAATGCAACTGCATTTTTGTTCCTCTATTTTCCTTTATTTGTTATCCTAAAAGCGTTAACTTGATGATAATAAAGATGCTATTTGTATAAACAGCGTTACGCGACCTATTCCGATTTTGACCCATTGTGTAACACAATAAAAACTGCGAATTAATGAAGAGAACGAAGAAGAATTAGTCTGCCCTTCGATTCGCGCTTAGAGCGATTCGAATACATTTTAAATTAAAATAATTATTTTAGGTAAACGAAAGAGAGAAAAAAAGTCAGAGAGTAAGAGAGAGAGAGTGAGAGAAAGAAAGAGCGCGAGGAGAATGAGAGTGAAAAAGAGCAGAATGAAAATGTTAACGAATGTTATTTAAGCCACACGTTTGTAAATAGCAAAAATAAGGAAAGTGAGAGTGAGAGAACGAGCAAGAGAGAGAGAGAGAGAGCTATGAAAATAGGAAAACATGTTGCGAGAATGTGAACGCTTCGCCTATTTCTTTCCCCCAGCTACAGCGCAAAGCGATCTACTTTACACTTAAATGTACCTATATTCGTAACGTTAACATTTTTAACATTCTCTAAAGATCACGGCAGGGTAGTCGGTAACAGCCGCGTTCCTTTCTTTTTCGTCAATATAATTACTCTGGACGCACATGTAACTCTACCAGAAAGAAGCGTTATTAAGACTGGGAATTTTACCACATATAAAATATGTGATACATTATATAGATTAGAAAAAAAAACATTGATTGAATTAATAAATCAAATTGTTGTTAATGTTCGTTTATGTACAATATTAAGTATCTCTGTCAATATCCTTTCGAGCGTTAAATTTTGACGAGTTACACTGCGTACGAATTCAATGGATTGTCGTTGTTAATTGAAACTATGCGTGAATTGCTTTCATATAATATGACGAATGATATGAATGTTTTACGTCGACAGCAAGCATCGATATAAACTTGTTTTGTAAAACTTCGGAAATGAAACTGTCAGTCAATCAAAAAAATAAAATAAAATAAAAAAGAAAAGAGGAAAATAGCGATAAATTGTCGAACCACCGTTTTAAAAAGAAAAAACATCCCGACAACGTTTTGTAACACTAACATTTAACACGCGTCTCTTTCCCCGTTTTTTATCGATGTCCCTCAAAAAGATTTTGACTATCCAACAATTTTTCTATCCTTGAGTCCCAATCTCTCCCAATTTCATCTCTCCAGAATTTTTTAACAAAGGAAAAGAGGAGAAAGTACACAAACCAAACTGTCATTCTCACGATTGCGGTGCGAGCGTGCGTGCTTTTTGTATAGCGAGCTAATCGAAATAGAATGAAATAAAGAGGAAAGAAAGTGTGCACAAACCGAATATACGAATGCGATCGCGCGTTCGCAACGATGGCGATCATCATTGCAAGTCAGTCGAATATCGTAGTTGTAAAGCGATTAACTAGCGGGCGATTAACTAGCAAAGTCTATAATGAAAGGTAGAGACGTGTATATAAAGATTACAAGAAAGTCATATTCTATACGAGGAGTGCGAGGTATAGAGTGGGATTGTAGAAGAAACACCATATAATTGTATAGCGCTTATACCGAATGTAAAAATCGATTCGTCCAAATTGGATTCTACAATATCCAGCGACAAACAATTAGAAGCAGTAGCATATATCTCAAAGAGAACATGCGTTCTCGCGGTGTTCAGGGTCGAACTTACGATTGTAATTACAGTTGCAGGAGATCTTTTCGGTGATAATCGTGACCATTTTTACCGCAAGAAGACTCCGATTTTTTACGAATCCATCTCGTGAATGAGCTTTTGTAAAGCATATTCTCCTCCCAGTAAATTTGACCCTGCATGGTGTCTCTTAATGAATTTCCGAACAATCAGCATCGCACTCGTCGATGATAAGAACGGCCGGAAAGTTACTTAATGTATACATATAGTGCAGAGTTATCGCGCTATGTTTTCCGGTAAGATGACGTTCCAAAGGCGAGACTTCGAAACATCATCTTCAAGCGCGAAATAGAAAATACACACACGCACACACACACACACATACACGCAAATAGACAGACAAATAGGATTTATATTATAACATATACACGCGCACAAACGCGTGTAACCATTCAGCGTGTGTAAACATTCACCCTGCGTCCGAATGAAGAGAAATGGTTAGCGAAATGATTTGCGCGATTATATGCATTGAATTTCAAAGCGTGACAGTTGATAATAATCATGTTGTCGTTTTCGTTTTACGTCGAACCTCCAAGAGGTCTATCATGATGCTTGTTAAATGTCAATGCAATTTTAGCAAGCATTTATGTTAAGAGAATCTAGAGAAGAGTTGCACCAAATTGGTCAACATTAATCGTTGCCGATTAAACCTTTATTTTCTAATTGTATCATAACATATAAGAATATGATTCAGAGAAAGGGATAAAACCCGAAACATCAAATGACATTACATTTAAAATAGTATCTTTATATATTCTATGCGCAGACTATTTTCTGCATACTGACTACCGTAGATGAATTACGATTAGTTAACCATCGGTGTAACTCGCTCGAGATAATTCACAAAACGATGTACAATATCTCATCCGAGAGATCTCTCATCAGCGAGAAAATTCATTTCGTAACACAAGATCCATTTGGTATCACAGATAATCATCCGTTGTTAATAACTGGAATGAATTATCAAAAATTAATCAGATTTTATGATGAACTTTTATAGTGTCGATGGTTATTTGTGATAAAGTATACCGTGGATATTTATCACAGATTACTGTCATCTCGATACTCCACGATTCTTAAAATTCACCATAAAATCTCGCAAACTTCCAGCCCCCACATTGATAACACACACAAGTACAGTAAGCCCTAGGCGGTGTGTATGTAAAAAATAGTGATAATGACATCGAGAATAACGGCGAGAATGGCAGTGTCCGACGACGATGATGATAGTAATAATGATAGCCTATACATACACACACATTTGTGAATAGATATTTAATAATTTATTGTTAACTAGAGTATTTTACTTGGACTACTTCACTGAACGGGGTTTTGGGTACAATAATCTTTTCTTATGGCGCTTACAGTTTGTTTAGTTGAGTGATAAACGAGAGAAAGGGAAAGAGAACAAAAACAAAACCTTAGCTTTACTCGCCTGGTCTTTGTACGATGAGCGAGGATTACGCGCCACGGAAGAAATACATCTATACATATTGAATCCGATATATATAAATATATATATACTTATATATACATACACACACATATGTATACATATATATATATAGATATATAGATATATATATTAAAGAAGAGAAAAAATATGTCATATAAAAGGTTTTGTCAGAGAGAGAGAGAGAGATGCAAACTATACTTGTAAATATAATATATACTCTAGTGATAACGGGGTTTTACTTTTAACAGCTTTACGTAATTATTACTTTGTCATGATCAGTGAAATAAATAAATATTGATAATACGTTAAATTGCACATTTCAGTATTAATTTCCATTCTCCAGAAGTTTACTTCAATTTTGAGAATCAGTATTGACTGACGGCAGATATAATTAAATGTATACAATAGTTTTATAAGCATGATGTAAAAACTTCACGAATTTTGTTTTAAAATAAGAAGCGTAATTTTAAATATAATAAAAAATTATATCTTGGGAAATTATCACCGATTGCGTTATTTAAAAGCAATGCTGCATCAAGATTTATTTATCGATCGTGAAATAATACACAGGCCAGCATTCATAGTCAGATCTTATATTTAAGATCGTCTTAAGTTTGTCTTTATATAGATACTGAACGACTCGTTTCATATTGGCCACGGAATATCTAAAGACAAATTTAAGACGATCTTATAGGTATATAAGATCTGTGTGTGTGAGACTGTGAATATATCGGGCATAATCTCCTAAGCTACCATCCTTCAATGAATTCTCATAATAATACCTTATTAAGTAAATTCTTATTAACCAAATATATGAGAGAGAGAGAGAGAGAGAGAGAGATTACTCGGAAAACTTAAGATCGCCTGTAAATTTAGAATAACTCCATTTTTACTGATTAATTTCAAAATGTATTTAAAAAATTATTTTCAAAGCATTGAATCGCTGTCAATTCATCTCATTCTGCGCGATATGTTACTGGTCAATAAATTAAAATGTATATTGTTTATTGAATTAAAGTAAGATCCACATTTTTGATAACGCGAATTGTAACAAAGCAACAATTTTGCTTCACTGTAGCTGTGCAATCTATAAAATTTTTAATTTCTTTGATAAATGTACGGCAGCTATAACTGTACTGGTATAGTGTAAATAAGAAATTGAAATTTAATTAACCACTGCAGCATTTATAAAATTTGCGAATTCTCTATTTCACTTATTTATCTTCGAGATACATTTTATTAATATCTTTCCGTCAGTAATACTGCTTTCTACTTTATATGTTATAATCCTGCGGAAGCATATAAAAAATACTGTGAATTTTCAAAGAGGCACTACCACCTCCGTAGCTGTACTTGGCGGTCTAGCGGGAAGAAGTGAGGAGGAGGAGGAAAAGACAGAAAATTAGAGTCGGGCGGATCAGTCTCCGTCGTGTCGCGCATCGCTTCGACAGCGTTTACATTCGGTAACCGCGGCACGGATGATGTCTAATCGCGAATGTTTCTGTATTAATCACTTCGAATCAATTTGACTTTTTATTTGTGATCAAGAGATTTCCCGCTCGAAAACACTTCACGCGGCAAGAACGGTGTTTTTCGTGTCAATTTTGTGGAAAACTAACAGACCGATGGAAATGATCAATGATCTAGTTTAATTTATATAAAATATAAAGTACAATATAAAAGAAAATTTGCCGGAAAAGAATAAATTAAGAATTGGATTAAGAATTGCCTGCGATTTTGGCTGCAAAATTGGCTCCCAATTGCATGGCATACAGCTGATATAACGAGACCGGAAGAGTACACCATTATTGCTTCGGTGCCGCGGCAAACAGTCCTCACTGTTCTCCAGCACCGGTCTTCCTCGGTACAACCGACGCTATTACTGAAGTGCGGTCTAAATATAGATAAGAACGCGTGTTTTTGATGTGTTAAATCGCGTCGCTCTTTTTATCCCGATTCAACGTGCCGCCGAGATCGAGGTTTACGCACCAGCGCTCTATCGGAGATTTTTATACCATGAAGAAGTTTGTCTTCCGAATTCTTCTTACGTCTTGCATTCTAGGTAAGTCTGTGCTAACTGATTTCGTATAGTTGCACCAACAGTTTCGCTCGAATAAATTAGTAAATTTTAAATACATTTTACTGGTTTGAATAAAAAAAGATAACAAAGCTAAACATTACATTCGGGACCTCTGAACAAATTTAGAAATCGAAACTTCTTTCGAAAGCGTTAGGTCCTAAAATTTACAGTGCAACGCCAACAAAAACATTTGCTAGACAGGCATGTGTAAAATTTCACGACTGCAATAAGAAAACGCGGCGGCGTACCGTATCATGTTTCAAAATTAGTTTAATTAAATTTAATGATATATCTTTTGCTTATTTTTTTAAGTTAACGCTTTTCATAAAATGTTATGATTGATCACCTTGTGGCTTTTTGACTCGTTACTTACTGATTGCACCGCATGATCCTCATGCACACACTTCATTTAATATTATAGATCCACCCTTCGTAATCCATCACAGTCTATTATACATAAAAATTTGACACGTGGCGAGTTTTGTAACGGGAAATTACCGCGAGACAGTCTCGCGAATCTGTTAACTAATTTATCCCTCCGTCTCTTCCAAGTTATTTTAATCTATATAAAACAAAAATTATTGTTTCCACGTGACAGTATATAATAGTCTATGACAGAATTCATTATCATGATTTAATATCACTGTTAAATATTAAAGGATGAAATTTGAACCAGTACCTTAAGTTAAATAACATTTTGTTATTTTTAACTACCATGTATGTCGAAATTTATTGTTTTAACACACAAAATAATATTATTTTAACTCTATTTTAGTTAAATTAATTTGTTTTTATTCGTTATTTAACACATATATATTTTGCATTTTTTTTAAATGAATAAATGCCATTGCGAGACCTATTAACACGTTAGCTATTTTGTACGACGTGTGTTTACGCTCGTTTCAATCACGACCGGAAGTTATTATAACGAGTTAAGTTCAATGTCGTATCCTTTATGAGTGTCATAAACGGCTGCAACACTCCCTAACTTCCCTTGAGGCCGGCATAATAATATTTTATGATCACGTCGTTTAACGTCACTACTGTTTTATTACTTCCGGATTCATTAACAGTAACATTACATATCACATACATAATTTATGCTCTTTGTGTTAGTAATATGAATAATTTATCATATAATACATAAAAGATTATGATTTTAAGAATAATATGTAAAAATAAACATCCCAATGTGCGATTGTTTTACTAATACTCTATAAATAAAAAGCGAATCAGAATACAAGCGTAGACTTAGCAAAAATGTCGCGCGTAACTATCCCGTCACTAGTTTATATTTATACACGTCGTCGTCATCTATCTAGAAAAAGCTTCTCCAATGAAGCACAGATACAGATCATCTTCCACGTCATTGCCAACATTTTAAATAAACCATGATACATCGATGATAAGATTTCTAAAAAGGGTCACCCTTCAGCAAAATAATCTTTTCCATATAAATATAACTCTCTTTTTTACTCTAATTAGACGGCTTGTACTGTCATATAAAATACAATAATTTGAAACAAATCGCGAAAAATTAGCGATGCGATGCCAAGATTACAGATGAAATCCTCGCGACGATAATCTCCCGACTGTCCTGTGAAATTCAAATCGAAATATCGGATATCAAGAGACACGGTAGTGTCTCGCGCCAAGTACACGCGGAGCGAGACCGACCGTGACTCTTTTACGCGACGCGACGGGTTGCGAGTAGTCGAGATGTTGAGATCACGTTTACGGTATCCAAAAATGTAATTTCGTCGGCGTCGATACGCGGCCCACATGCGTGAATAGATTCAGTCGCGCGAATTTCTTCGCACAACATATAGCACCTAACCGCACGCGTCGCTTAACATAATAAACGCTGGAATCTGGCTGCGGTGAACGTACCACAGACGAGAGAACTCAGGTTGGCCTATAAATAACGAAACTTTGCGGTCGCGCCGGCGCTTGAAGTTTAGTCGTTCGAAAATTGCCGCGGGTCAGCCGTAAAACCCATCACACCCGCGACTTTTCCCGCCGTTTGTCCCACCGCGAACGAAACAATTATCCGCGCAGATAAACAGCCCGTAAAAGTCCGTATATAATTGCCCCTGGATAAAAAAAATATATTTCCCACGTGACTTTTGTCTCGAGAACGCACATCAAGCCGTTGAGCCGGAGGTCGGATTATCAATGATCTACCCGTTTTAAATGCAATTAAAGTCACATAGTAACGGCTCTGTGTCTTTCGGTAGATGTACGCGCCTTCTTCTTAGGTTGAATTCGCCAATATAATCGTGTTATTTAACTAAACTCGAGCCGAGCAAGACCAAAGCGTCGTTTCATCCACGATTTTTTCCCACTGCTTCTCTTAAATCTCCTTTCCATTAGAGAAACGAGCGCGCGATCGTACAAAGTTCGGTCCATCTCAATCGGTTTGGAGGAAGAGCGCGAGCGAGGCGATGCAAGTTGGAGCGGAAATTGATGCGATCGCCGATACTTCCGGATACTTCCGGATCGTAAAGTAACGATTTCGTCTCTCGCCGCGCCGCCCGGTTCAACGGAGCCTGTTTACGCTCGCTCGCTCCGCGAATATATACGATGGTGGCTAACTGCGAGCGAGCTGCAAACTCCGTGCCAAACTATGCGGAGTCGGCGTACCAGAGATTCCTCTCGCAAACGCGGAAGATAAAGGTCGATAATTTCGACGCTTCCCAAGCACTGCTAAATTATGTTTGCGAATTCCGCGCCTCGGACCCAGATATTTAGCTCCAACTCTCCTCGATTTAAATAAAGTCGGGGAAAAAAAGGGAAAGGTAAAATCACGAGTCTTTCCGCGCTACTCGAATTTTTTAAATTATATAATGTGACACTTTAACATTTCATTCACCGCCGATACGATGCCCGGTCTTTTCGTCGTTCTCCTCCTCCTCCTCCTCCTCCTCTTCTGTATAGCTCCTCGTCGCTGCTTCGTTGCTGATGCTCGTTTATAGCACTCACACAGTATGACGTGACACTCACGAAAATACGATTAACTATGATTATTCGCGCACCAATTACCGAAATATGTCAATCACGCGGCATTTTCCCGGCCGCGGCGTTTAAATTTTCGGGCGATTGAACAGGTGCGCGAATTGTAAAGTTGAAATTTAAAAATCCACGGAATGTAATCCGGAAATCCGGCGTGGCCGACCGCTTCGTATATAGCGACAGATTTCGCTCGAGCAAACATTACGCATTACGCATTTTAAACAAATCACTGGCGTGAAAACGCCGAATTTATGTTAATGCGATTGACGAATATTTAAAATATTTAAAATTCGAAAATGGTATCGGCAACTTTGCTTTGATATCGCGTGATACGGTGCGCAATTAATAAGAACGATTTAATGATTTTTTAAGACGCGATATATGGACTGTCCAAAAATACGCAAGCAATCAAAATTCAATATTGCTCGCATACTGTACATATTAAATCCCGTGAAATACACATATTATTAACAAACAGTCAATACACGGCTTTTCTTTATTCGATCGCTCGACCCAGGGAGATTCGTATCGTCTCTCAATCAGAAAATAGCGATCAAATTACATTTAAATCAGCAGAACGTCGAGAGATTTCGAATTTCTTTAAATACTAAATGAACAAATATATAAGTATTGTCTATACGCTCGCGATTCGTTAATTCTAGATACTAATTAATTCGCAGACTAATTTTAATTAACTATTTATGGAAAATGATTCTATTTCGGAAGAGTAACGATAATGTAAAGAGGAGCGGCTCGCACCGTACTTGCTTTCCCGAGCCTCGCTAAGCGAATGATAACGAACGCACGAATAATAGCGCGCGGCGACCTTGTGTAAACACAACACGCCGCGCGCCGTACGCGCGCGCGTCGTCCAAGGCGCCTCACGCAGAGCGGTTCATTACTTTCCCGTTTGAATCTCGCCGCACGAATAATGATCTTATTTTTCGTTTTTCCACGCCCGCGTTGAAACGCGTTACGATATGTGTCATATAGCGCGCATCTCCGCGTGTTCAATCAATCAAATATACCTGCTTCTTCGACACATTCTATATGACACGTTGTAGCTTTAAAATTAAACAATTTTAATTATTTTAAACGCGCGTTAGGTATACAGTAACGCATCGTGTCACGGCTTATCGAATCTATTATCGGGAATAAAAAGAAACGTGTCACTAAATGATAATATAATAAAAATTCTGTATAATATTTAATTATTGCGTTACTCGTGTGAGGTGTTAAATATACTCCAGCCTTAGAAGTTTACTCACAGAGTTAAACTTTTCGTCAACCAAAGGCTATATACACGAATAAATAAGAACCTTTGCACTTATATCTTTACCTCTATGTACAGAATATTATCAATCTCTATTTAATTGCAAATTGTACCGTCAAAGAGACACGTACGCTATAACGCACGACAATGTTTACTTGTTACAAGTAACGTTGTAATAAGGAACAAATATAATCGAGCTTGCTAACCGCTCGCCCAAGTCGCCCAAGTCTCGTCACGCGAATATGACGAAGGCGCGCAGCGGGCCTGCGTATACCATATATGTATAACCCATCGCTGTAATCAAAACAACGTCAAGACCATACCAGTCGATTGTTCAGTTCATCTCGATGAAATATTAAAATGTTTTATAAAATAGATTTATCCCGAATTTTCTGTTCTCTGGCGTTTCGAATTAATCGTCATCGAACGTTCAACGCAATCGTGGCCAATTTCCGTAATCTTCGCGATTCTAATACGTTACTCCGCCACTTTCGAAAGCCAAACTAATTAGATTTGACTCGGCGGAAAGTTTGAAGCGCATTGCTAGATTATATTCGAAACCAATCCGACAATTACTGTCCGTAAATATCGCAATGAAACAATCATTCGTAATTCTTTTTCTCCAGCGTCTCGATTTGAATAAATAAATTGCGCAAAATTCCTTTCGAATCACCGTCGTTTTAATATAAATTGTCAATCACGGAAATTAGGTGATAAATAAATTGATATTTGTTAAGGGAATTAGCGTGTTCGTACTCTTCTGAGTACTTCTCGCGATCGCGCGAAAATTTTTAAACGCGATGCAAAGATAAATTTGAATGCAACCATCGTTAAAATGATCTATTGTCCATAAATACATACTTCAGCGACTTAATTTAATCATTTCGATGGTGCGACAAAATTATTTTTAGATCTGTATCTAACTAAATTTTTAGATACTTGAGCATTCTTTCCGTGTATCACAATTTATAAATCTAATTAATGTATCTTTTTATTCTTTGAGAGAAAAAGAAAGGAAAGATTGTAACTCGACTGATATTGATGAAAAGTCAATCATAAGTGACGCAACGAATCACACTTGCTTTTTATTTGAAGATTTTCGGGACTTTACGAATTTCATTCGTAATTATATGAACTTTGCGCGGTTAACACAACACACTTTGTAATCATAAGCCTGCACATTTGTATGAGTTATTTGCTGTGAAAAATTACTGATTGTACCGTTTCACAAAACGCACGGTAAGAAAAGCATGTAGAATTATCTAAACAACAAGTGTAAAAATCATTCGATTTATGATAGAATATACAGGTACATTTTCGTTAATCGTGCATGATTTTTGAACCTGTCGTTCGTGTAATACTGCAATTAGATAAAACGAAAACATTTATGTCTTCCTCGTCCGGGTGAGTTAAGAAGACGGAGACGCCTGTCCTTCTCGCAAACGCGTTTTCTATAATACCGTTCGACACTCCGTCTCCACTCGTCATGCGGTCCAGTTTTATGTTAATGAGTGGCAAATTATCGGAAAAGAGGCTGCCTGATGTAGCAGGCTACCATACTGCGATGGAGGTTGGCAGGACCTCTCACTCTCTCCCTCCTTTCGGCTTTCCTCGTCTCCGTTTCTCGCAATCGCAACGGTACTTTTGTCTCTTTTCGCTCCGCAGCTATCTCACTCGGAATCCGATGAATGACCGTGTATCCAACATCTGTCGGAGCGTGCTTATGGTTATCGCGGGACGTGCCGCCGAACGCGGACGCCGCGAAACGGCGGTGACATCGACTATCGGCGATCAATGCGAAATTGACGAACGCTGCGGCTCCCGATCGAACGGCTTCCTCCTTCCGCCGCGGCTTTCCGTTCCTTCCCATGATCCACATTCTTCATTCATCGTATTATGGAGAATAAAGAATTTCGCACTAACAATCATTTCTATATGCATGTTGCTTCAATAGCTTTATGATAACAAAATTCATATGCTGCTTGGTATATAAGCATTACGTATGTTCGACTTTTTTCGGAAGCAAGCATAAAAATCCGTGTAAGGATAAAAAATCTTACGCTTAATCAATATTTTCTTTAAAATCTTAATTTCAAACTTAATGAAGTTTAAAGTAGATTCTTAAACATTAAAAACTGGCAATCATAATACTTAAATACATCTAGAAACAAGTCTATAAATATTACAGTAATTTCATATCCAAATTATCTGAAATAATTATTATCCGATTATTCAAATCTATAGATATTCAAATTACTTGAATAATTTAAATTTTAACATTGAAAGAGTCGAATCTGCGAATTCGTAAACTCAAATATGAGCTAAAAAATTCGAAAATATTTTATATGTACTTATCAATAATCAATATTGTATCCAAATTTTTAAAAAACTGGATAGAAAATTACTTCTCACAGGTAAATCTTTATTAATACGAATATCGATTTTTATGTCAACCTTTTGTGTGTTTTAAAAAGAAATTGAAAAAAGAAAAAAATTTTTATAAAATGATACAGATTACTACTATATAAATGATTGTTAATAACGTTATCAATAAGTAACTAAAGTAATAAAAGTCATTTTAATAAAATTAATATACTGCACATCGCAATAATGTAATGTATAATGAAATAATAACACAATTGAATCAGTAGATACTTATTTTATATTTTAATAGTCGTTCTAATTTATAATAATTACACATGTCAATACAGTTCTAAGGTCTTATAACATCCCGAAGTTGCTTCTCGACGGAGAAGCTCAAATAGTGAAGCGTTCGGATAGAGCTTACTCAGCATACCAGAGAAACTGTAATCGATATTCGACATTCCCCAAAATTACTCTTATATTTTGTCAGTTGAAGCACAATAGAGCTTTAATCCATTTTTTAAACTTTAAATTTTACAATTGACTAAATTAAATTTATATCAACTTTTTACTTTTATTCTTTCAAAAGTGGCTTAACGATTAAACTCTTTAATTGTGAATTTAAGCGGCCTCTCTTCAGAAAATACAATATGACTTCCAAGTTGTAATTAATGAGAAATAAAAAAAATGTCTATTTCTTTTCATTTTTATATATAAAAGTATTTTTTTTATTGATAAATTATAAAGAACAAGAAAAAGAGAAGAAAAGCCACAAATTAATTTTTTGGTGATATTAGTTCAAACTACAGTAAAACAATGTTTGATTTGACAATATAGTGATTATTATAAATGTTGTCAAACTTCAGTCATAGCAAATAAAAACTTATTTATCAAATTTTAGAAAAATTATAAGTAATCTAGTAATATTCTCATCCCTTCTAAAATTGTTTTCAATTATACGAATCTTATACAGTTGTTGCTATAATATACGTGAAAAACAGCATGTACGAAAGTAAAACCTTGTCTTACTACCTTTCTCATAACTTCTTATCTAGTTTTTTAAACCTACTACTTTTTATATTTTGATATTATCAAATCTTATTATACATATATATGTGTACGCAATATTCAATTTTATATTATATCTCCTAAATATTAAAAAAAAATCGGACAAAAAGGGATTTATTTCTCGCGGAGCAAACAATTGCGGCATTCATTAACCATGCACGCACCGTTAAGCTCGATCTCTCCTTGAGGGAAAGAAAGAGAGAGACCTTGCACTGCCTCTCCATATACGAAGACCCGTCGCGTTGCGTCGCATCGCATCGCATCGCGTCGCGGCAGGTAATAGCATTTAGACATTCTGCCGCGCTGGCCTAAGCTCGCTTAGCTCCTCTATAGCAACCTTCTCGACTAGTCTGTTCCCCGGCTGATTCTAAACCGTGATTTACCAATGCGTGCCAGATAAACTGATGCTGGTTCACGGTCTACGCGCTACTCCTAATCCGCCTTTCTAATCTACATGCACAGCCGAAGTGTTCGACCCGTAGTCGTGTCTGTGTAGATATGGCTATTTGCGCGTGCATATGTGTATAGTTTCCATGTGTCTCAGATCTCCTCACGCTCTTCGGCTCTTTCGTTCCAGCATCATTGCTGAACTGTCAGGTTTATGTTGGATTTAATACCCAACTGAATTATCAATCTTTATATCTATTGAATGTAACAATTTTTCTTTAAGAGTTTTTTCAACCTTTCAATTTATCTATTATTCAATTGTGTTTGTTGTTAGTAACGTGTTGATTTTCTACTTGACTCTGCGATAATATTGTTAACTTCGTATTCTTCATTTTAAAAATGATAACGTCTCTTTAATCTTCAAGTTTACCTAAAATTATACTCATCTCTTCAATTAAATTTATTATTGCAACAAACACGACTTGAATAAAGTTTAATGTCTAAACGCAGGAACGCAATGGTAATTTTATTATTCCGCTGGTCTTCTTATATCGTATATCAATGCTATTTAATGCGACTTATATGACTTCTTTATTTAATTATACCTTTATGAGATTAAATAATATATTTAAAGCAAAGATTAGAAATATAAAACAATATCAAAAATAGTTTGATGTAAACTGAAATAACAGACTTTGAGATAATATAAACTGGATAAATGTCTGTAAAGATTCCAAGCAAGATAAAGAAAGAATGACCGATGGCATTAGGAAAAGAAAATGTGTAAAATTTTTAATAAACTCACTTATACATCGTTTCGCATTTTTAATCAACAGAAATTGTTGAACTGGGTTTTGCTAAGTGAAATATTCGTAACGTAAACGAAGAAATCGGAATACGTCACGGAATTCGGCTTTACGTTAGCAGCCTTTCGCGTCGCCATATTCCGAAACATGTTTCAACCCCCGAAAGTTGGCCCACTATCCCCTAAAGGGGTCAATGAAAGAAACGCCCGCGTATATAGGCCTATGTCGTTCAACCCCTCGCACTTCGTGTTCTCCTGTTGCTCTGCATGTTTTTTCTTTGTTCAGCGCTTCAGCATTTACCAAGTATTATTATTGCGAACGTGCCCGTGGTGATGCGCGCGACGCGACGGACGCGGACGTGCCGCATGAACGAGCGAAGTCGCGTCGCGCGTATCCGTACGTATGTACGTATACATATGTGCGTGAATCAGGTACGGTGGAAGGAAGCGTGACACATCCTGCAACCCTAATAATGCGTGTGTGCATACGGTGACGTAATACGTCTGGCACGCGCAGCGGCTGCGTATACCAGAATCTCGAGAATAACGTAACGTCGTCAGAGGCACCAGTCTTTTGAGCATAGATATGCGTTGCTGTAATTAATAACAACAACACAAAAGCTTTTTCATATTAATAAGTTATTCAAAATAAATTCCTGCTAAAACAAAAATGTAATCATTCTCTGGTGTTCTTATTTTTTTATTTTAATGTGTCAGTCACTCTAAGCTCAATGGTCAATCTGCAAAAACTTAACAAATTTCATAACTGTCGAGAGTTAATTCAGAAATGAGTTAAGCTATGCTTAACAGATAAATTGAAAACATTCTCTGGTTCGAATAAATAATTTCAATTTACTTGTCCGAATGACTGTGTGTGTAAAAGTAATAAGAGGAAGAATTAAAAAATAATTAAAAGGATAATTTTTGCATTGTTCTCTGTATAAAAAAGTAAAGTTTGAAGAAATGAGAAAAAAATTGCTCATATATATAACCACATATACATGTAATAATAGTACATAAAATGTGATTATCTATGATTATATATGTAATATTGTATAATAAAATCGCAATTTTATTTTTTGTGAAAAACAATGCAAAAATTATTTTTCTAATTATTTTCCAATTATTCTTTTTATTATTTTTCTTATACATACAAACAGATATTATACAATAGAAAGAAAATATACATGAACATATTTTATACGTGTAATTATATATATATGAAAAATTTTTTATTCTCGAATAGATTATCGCTTCTTCAGCTATTATACATATAATTATATATTTATTCCGATTTGTCACAAGCGTCCTACTTCTGACAGGCTCGATAAAGAGTATCGCGAAACAGACAACAACGAAAGCGTTATACCTTCGTCGTTCTCGGCGCCTCGGATTCGCGTATGCGCCGACTACGCGCGCGAAGCATCTCGAGGATGCTGGTTGTTTATGCGTCCCGTGCACAGTTGGACCGCAGTCAGGCTTCGGCCTCGGTCCAAAAAGGAATAAAGGAGAAGCTGAAGGAGCGCGAGGCGGAGATCATGCTTCCCCGATAACCGATGTACGCGCAGTAGTGCGTAAAGCGAAGCAGTTTTCGCGCTAGCGTGTTGCGCCTATATGGCCTATGGGGGAAACGCGTGCCCGCGTGCGTGCGTGCGTGCGTTACGTATGTACGTGCCTACATACGCGTCGGCCGGCATGGGCGGCATGGCCATGCATGCGCGATGCCAGGCCGCTGCATACGACGAGGAGGAATGCTCGGGCCCTTCGAACACTCCCTGTAGGGGCTGATGCCTTGGTAAGGCCACGCATCGCCCCCCAGGCCCTTTATACCCTTTACATCAACGTCCTTGCGTCAATGTAAGACAAAACGGCCGCGAATACCTTCTAAATTCACTTACGAGCAAACGGGAGTAGATTATATTTTATTTTATTGATCGCGCGCGTTGCCGTCTGTCCGTTTCCATTAATAAGGTCCTTGCGGAAGCACTTGAATATCCAAAAAAATTTCGACAAGAATTAAATACAATATTTATTAGCAGCATTGTCTCCTAAAATTCAGAAGAGATGATATAGTAAAACTGAAATTTGTGACGCATGAATTCTCGAAATATCTTCGAATCAATATCACATTTAAAATTGGGGCCATACTCTATTTTTGTGAAAGGCCGAGGTCCATCTTCCTCGGTTTTACCTTGATTCTTATGAAACGTTCGTAGAGATGTCAAAGAATAGCGCGTGGAACTCGCTACGAAAAGATCAACAAATAATGCATCAAGTAACATTTCGCGTGACGGTGGGCTCGTGTAGGCGAGCGTGCCACAATGTGCAAACGTTACGTAACTTCGCTTACGTAAATTACTATTAGGGGTCTCAATGTACGAGCGTTTCGCGAATGTGCCGATAAATCACGCGAGCACTCTTGTGAGCATCGAACGAACACGTATGTTATTAACCCGCGCATAAACACACTTGTAAATCTTACACAATCCATATTGCCGTCTCGTCGCGTTTTCACGTTTGCCAAGTTCCGTTACACTCGAATTCGCGCGTTGACGCTGAAAATCAATCGCGAGAGAATCTTGCGAACATATATGATCGTATATACTGTCAGCTTTCTACAGCAACTATTGTTAGAAACGTAGCCGTCAAGTTTGACGACTAATTACAATTACACCTCTCTATTACATTCACCAGGAGAAATCCTAAAAAATATCAAGAAAAATATTCATCGAGAAATCCGTCGTTAAAATCCCCCGTGATAAAAAATGAAAGTGACTTGCTCAAAGACACTTCATTTGCAGAACCTTACTCATCAATGTATTCTTAGCTTAAGTGAAAAAAGCTAAGAGTAAGAACGGTTAATTGTATCGAAGTGTGAATAAACCTGCCGTGTCTCTTTCCTAGTTTCTTCTTTTTTTTTTTTTTACGCGAAAGACACGAGATACGTTTCTCTCGCCGAGACTCGGCGGTTTCGCTGGGCCCGAGCGTCGGCGACGATACTACTCCCACACCTCCGACCTCCTGTGCGCTATGCGACCCTGGTAAAAATTCTCGTTCTCTATTGTTCCACCCTAATTAATGTCCCCACTCGCGCTCGAGCGCGAACGACACTGGAGCGCGAACGCTCCTCCTTCTGTCCGGGATGCGATCCCCCTTGCGCGTTCATACGGCCCTGCTACGTCGCGCTGTCACTTATCCAATATCTGTAAACAAAAAATGGTCAGCTCGTCGGTGGGAGTAAGATGAATGACTCGTACCCGATGCATACGTGCAAACGTAAATGCACTGTGAATTTATACAAGTGTGCCAGAATGTATTTTTGGCGCACGCAAATACAGCACGTGCGTGTAACATCGACCGGTGAAGAGTCCCTTGTCATCTAATTAATCTGGTAATTCCCCGTGTGACAATGACGTCATGAAGTAACATAATACTGAAAAAGCATTGAATAGAGCATAAGAAAACATTACCGATATTAACATACGTATATCTATAAGAGAACAAGTTTTTCTATTTCCCCTATAAGGATAAAAATAGTAAATTGATATATTTTTAAACGGTAATTTCATATTTCAAGCAAGCCTTAGAATCCTCGATCTTAATTTTAATGACGGATTCTTTAACCACGTCGATTTTTTTAAATCAAAATATCGCGATATACAAGTTTATGAGTGATAAACAATTAAAAATCGAGACCTTCGCGCAACTCAACGAAAAAAAAACGAGGTAGATATAATGAATAAATAAGATAATCTTATAATTCGTGCGTAATCTCAATTTAGCTGCAGGTTTCATCGTGAACGTCGTAATACGAACGCGATTGTTTGCCAGCCGATTGACTTACGAGCCGATATCGCGATGGAAATTCGCGCGCGATGGCCGCAGGTCGCGTTTTTTTAACACAAAATGTCGCATCGTGTACCAGGTTACTATGTCGGGCGCCGAGTTCCGTTTACAAATGTAACGCGACCGGGTTTTCGCCAATGCGCCTTCGTTGCAGCTTCTGTTTTCCTGTGTAATTGCAAACTATCGCTTGTTTACAGCAAATTGTTGCTACCCCTCCGTGCCGCTGTAACGGCAATTAAAAAAATTTTGTTTTCGACGGCCGCGCACAAGCGCGACTCGCGCGCGCTTCGCCCGTAATTTTGCCAAGATGTCTTCCTCCCCCCGATTGAAGATTGTCCCGTCGTTCTGTTTAGCTTTGCAATTTGCAAATTTAAAAAAAATACTATAATATTGCTAGTTTACAGATACAGATACAGAGATATTATAAATCAAATAGTAAAGCTATTTTAAGATACCTCGCAATAAAATACAACTTACACGCGATTCAACGGGTTTTACGGTTTAATTTCTTTTAACGTTTAAGAATATGTCCGTTATTTTTTTACAAATGTTGCCAATTTGTTGCATCTGCATTACCATTAGAGAGATACACATTATATAAATATAATAAATAAAATAAATAATAAAATATTACGGGTGTCGCTCGCGTTGCCTTTTTCGATACATTTTACTCGTCTTTAACACGCAGGGAAAATGCAGGATATTTTTATCAACAACGTTATATTGTTGCAATTACGCGCGACAATTACATACGACGGCGTATACAGAGACGCACCGGGCGGGCGGCGCGAGCCGGAGAAACCAATATTAGCTTCCTACACTCCTAATACTCGAGTGTCTCGTCTGTTCTAACCCATTTCTTCCTATGAATGACTTCGTCTCGGTTTGGCCAGGCTTTTCCCCACGTGGGTCCCGCAACGAAATTCCGCCTGCGCATTCCACGACGCCGGTAAATCGTATATGTATACAGCCCAAGCTGCTAGTACCAATTTTCTCTCAACACGGCAGGCGGATCAAGTCGGCATAGACTCCCGCAATGTTGATACTCCTCTAATATCGCGGTAACGAGCGCAGACCACCTCCTCGTTGTCGCGTCGTGTTAATCTCCTTGATAAAATCGAGTTCATAATATTGCAACGGTAATCGCACGTTGTTTACAATCGTTCCAGCCGGGCTATATCTTTATAATATCTCACGTGTACGATATCTCACGTAAGGTTGTCGCACATTTTCGAATAGTTACGAAATATAAAATAAAGGAGTTTTTTTTATTGTTCAATCTTCAATGCATCGCCATCGTAATAATAATAGTCACTCTATTAAAATTTTCTTTTTATATGCCAGCTTTAATATGATTGCTCACGAAAATATTCACATTTATTAGGATTATAAATATATTGTCATATATTTACATTTACGAGATACACATCGCATTAATACGATTAATAAAAGAAAATTGTATATCGAATAAGTCTCTCTGCGTGCTATAATAATATATAAATATAAACGTATGAAATAATAATAAAATAATCATTTTATGATGTACGTATCGGGTTTGTAACTGGAAGTAACAACAGTTTTATTATAGTTTTTGTCAATATTGTTTGCATAAATGCATTAACGGTCGATAAGTATATAGGAAATAAATCATGATGCTGCGTTGTAGGCATTAAACTTTTTCATATTTCCGGACTTAAATCTTAAATCAAAGCAAGTACATATTCACGTTTTGGAAAGAAGGAAACGAGTAAAGACAATTAGACGAATGAAGAAAATTAGATTAGGGCAGAAGTTTACGGTTGAAACTTCTTAGGTCCAGTTCAACAGTGGCCAGTTAGCTTAACCAGTAGTTAACTCTCACTCTCCGTGTCTATCTAACCTTTGAGTTAAAAAGAGACAGAGAGTGAGAGTTAACTACTAGTTAAGCTAACTGGCCACTGTTGAACTGGGCCTTAGACGTTTAAATATGACAACGGTATGGAAATTATGGAATATATCAAATTATAGTCTCTTGATAGCCCGTTACGTTCGATTCAATGATTATTATTAGGGAATGTAACGAATGATATAATAAACGACGGTTTCACCGGTGCGGTTACAAGCTGGAGGCCCTCCTGGTTGCAAGGGGGTACCGCGAACATCTGTCTCAGGCCGGCACGAGATCGTCGGGGGCAACGAGACAATCCCCCCTCGAGATCCCGATGACTGCGCCGTGCCATAGCGTTCCGGTAACCAACTGACTGCGTGAAACGCGCTACCCCCCTACGGGGGCGGTGCCTGAAAATTCACTCCCTGTACCCTCGTGTTACCCTGCTACCGAACCGCCCTTGTTTTCCAATAAATACAAAGCATTTTCGCCGCGATCGTCGGTCACGGCCGAAAAGAAATTCGAGCGCATCGACTTCCGATACATGCCCGCGCTCATCCCTATACCTGCGCCCTGCGCCCGCGGCATCCTCGCGGGTCCGCACCCCCGCGAGGGCTGCACTTATCTCGGGAAACCCGCGGGA
The DNA here is from genome assembly GCF_048541705.1 of Temnothorax americanus. Lineage (NCBI taxonomy): Eukaryota > Metazoa > Arthropoda > Insecta > Hymenoptera > Formicidae > Temnothorax > Temnothorax americanus. Next base: position 846,841 of record NW_027509297.1, read on the forward strand.
CGCCTAAAAACCTACCGTCGCCTGATGGCGGCCTATTCCGTTTCTGGTCGAGTTCCCATCGGACCGCGCCGCCGCCACTTGGCGCGACTCGGCCTTCCACATTTATCGATCTCCGTCTGTCACTGTCACGCTGCGGCGAGCGCGGTGTCACGGAACGAGTAAAATGTCACCTCTAACTCCGTATGCCATCCCGCTCCGCACGCCAATCGGGAATTCCTATTCCGATTCGATATTCCCATTCACTCGTCATTCACTCGTCATCGCGAGCTCTGTCGGGTTCGTCTCTATAAGTCGAGTCTCGGTGCGTCATCTCGTTTTACTCGCCGACGACAGCCTCTCGATGCCGCGGTAACTTCCCACTTTAATCGCGCGCGGATGCTCAATAATAAACGCAAATTCAGTAGAGTAGAGCATCAATCATGATTATTATTGACAATCTCAACCTTCATCTTTTTTTACAATCGCAATTATGTATTGTAAGCAATTTATACGATGCTGTAATTTACAAACTTTATATAATATATCATGTTACCTATATATCACCTGCTTCTTTTAATGTTCATGATAGACGCGAAAGAAACATCTCGAATATTTTTTAGTTACGATTTCTTTACGGCCTAGTATATATTCGCTTTAAAAAAAAAAAATAGAACAGCCAGGATAAATAATCTTAACTATTCATCAAATAATACTAATAAGATCGGCAACGAGAGCCCCAGAGGTAATATTAATGCGCTATATTATTTAATAGACTAATCAAATAATCTATCTAGAACAATCAAATAAGTTTCGATCCTTTTTTTGAGTCATCCTCAGCGCATATAAAATTGGTAAATAAACGTGCAGTCAATCATTTGTCAGTTTGTAGATCATCATTAAGGTAGTATAGGTTTTAGTTTTTATATCGCAAAAAGGAACTCTCCTGAATCGATTAAGCCCAGAAAAAAGATACTTCACCGTCCCGTTCTCAAGATATTTAATTATAAAATTAGGTAATTTTAATGATTTTAACATTGGTCTAATAGGAAAAGAGGTTATTTTTCTATGAATAACACGAGTTTGCGAAAAATCTTTTGCCAAAAATGTCTGAACAATATATATCGATGGAAAGAGGACACTGTGAGGAATAAGCTTATATAGTTGAAGGTGAACACGATCCACCGTACAGTTTTTTTTTTAATTAATAATTAAAGTTGAAAACTAGTCAAGCGACGCGTTAATCCACACTTTATTTAATCTATTTCAGGCAAAAAATATTATTCTACAACGTAAAAATTATTTACTAAATAATCTCTTTTACGTCGTTACGAAGCTTTGCGATGCGTTATTCTATTTTTTTATAATCATAAAAATAAAAAAATTATAAACATTGTTTTGACTTCGGCCTTTCATCATCGAACTACCTTAACTTTATGTCATCGTCTCTCACGAAACGAAGTAAAGGCGAAGTAGGCTCCGAAGCACATTCAAATTTTCGAGATGTTAAGTATTTATTATTAATTTATAATCATTTATTATTAATCATATTTTTATTACCTTCTTTCATTCTTTCATTCTGTATTCCTGTTTAACAGGTAAGTCGAGTAGCAAACCTGTTGTCGCACATTTCTTTCGATTCTCTTCGACTGCGTCATCCTTCTGTCATTCAGATTTATATGCAATTAAATTACACTCATCTGTAAAATATCGCGAAATAAAGAAAAATACATCATACTATGGTAGTATCTATTTATCGTGTATCTATTCTATAACTGATGCAATAATTTTTAACCCATCGCATCGGTGCGAAGAGATGTCTAAATAATTTCCACTTATTATATACCCGCGTTTGGACGTCAATCGGAGCAACGAGCAACCGAACGAACGCTCGAAATCCTGGTTACGGATGATGTTGCCCGTACACGTGCCGTCGACACGTGTCGTCACGTTATCTATCAAGGCCGCACGCGCCGGCGGAAGCCGACCAATCGGCTCCCTCCCTCTATAATTCCGCGCGCATCCATTGCAGCGGATCGGCGGCGCGCCATTGCCATTGCGTCGCGGCGCGGCGGCGACAACCTCCGGTTGCACGCGCACACCCCGGGACACCGCGCTGAACACCTCTTCACCCCGAGAGTGCGCATTCGCGGGAGTATATCCCGGATATAGAGATGCACCTCCGCCGCGGGATGCTACCCTGGCAGGGTGGCGGGCACCGGCGACGCTTCGTCCGTCGGAAGGAGCCGCTAAAAACCTGGGGCCTGGGCGACGCATCTTTTTCGCGGCGCGACTTTTGGCCGGCGAACGCCTGGAGACGAGGTCTGCGGCCTTGACGGCGGCCCGTGGCGAGCCACTTAAGCAGGCGACCATCTCACTACGGCCAGGGCCGTATAGCGCGCGAGGCGGTCGGTGGCGGGAAAACCGTTCGAATTTCCGTAGGGTGGAAAGAGAGTAACGACTCGACGGGGTCGATGGACACGGGGGCGGCGGTGGAGAGGGTGGAACGAGGATGCACGGTCAGACGCGGGGGAGGATACACGGCCGGGAGCGATTTATGATGTCTTTTTACCCGTCCGTCTTCGTCTGCCTTTTTTCGCCCCCTCCCCCCCCCCGTTCGCTTCCGTCCGCCCTTCCATTCCGCCGCCCCCCCCTCCCGCCCGCCCCCCCTTCTCCATCGGCCGGTGTGCACCACGCACACCAATTCCCCCGGGTTATCGATCTCCGCCGATGACGCTTGACGGCGCCAGCGCACCGTACGTCCGCTCTCTCGTCGCCCTTGTCGCCCGCGTGGTCACGTATATGTACCCGCATATCCGTGTGCGTCAAACACGCGCGATGAATGCAGCTGCGTGGAAAGCGCGATGGGGGGATGGTCCGAACGGATACGCGAACGCGTATGCGCGCCGCAAATGGAATATTTTGTGCCCCTCCCCCTTGCCCTCTCGGTTTCCCCCGTTTGTAGCAACGGGAGTTGCAACGGGGTACACGCATATATATGGACGCATCGATATCGTTACGATAACGTTACACGGTCGTTTCTGTATTCCTCTTCCAATTAAAGACATGGCAAGTCGTCTGATGCATGCACTTTTGCATCTTAAAAGATAAGAAAGAGAGTGTGCAGATAACAACAAGAATTTATCTGATTGATTGTACTTTTTGTACTTGCGGAAGATCTGCTTAAATTAATCTTTATTTTATTTTATTATTTACATAGTTTTTTATTTTATTTATCATTCATATAGTTGGTGTAACATCTTTTGAAGGGAGCATTTAAGCTTTTTAACCGCATTCGAAAAGATGCGTCTACTATTGTTAATATAATTAAAAAATAAGAATTTCAATATGTCTATTGACATTTACTATTTTTAACTTCAAGTTTTAATTCAAGTTTATCGTCATTAATGTAACGAGAATTTTTCGCATAGCCTCTCATATGTTAAAAATATTTTATTTGTTTCGCTCTCTATAAAGGAAACTCGATATTTTCGCGCTCTACTTTCACGCTTCTCATACATTTTATACTTATACGTTTAAACTTGCCACAACGATGTTTGCCATGCGAGAAAGTTGATACAATAGAATCACCCTCGTATATGAACGCCAACCCTGCTTCTACTACCCTGTTGCAAAAAGCCTCGAGCCATCCCAAATCGAAGCCGTATCGCGCGGCCTTCGAAGATGAACTCCTGATAGTTAAGCAAAGAGGAACATTTAACCAGCTTTTCGACTTTCCGACTTTTTCAACATTCACACTATCTTGGCTGCATGAATCCCTGATCTGATTTACCCACGTCGCATTTCGACGCGAAACTTATACAAATTATGAGAACAAATCGATAACGCGACGTGAGACGTCGCGAGACAGAAACAGAAGCATATATAAGTAGCGAATAACGTCGAGAGACGCTCAAGATTACTGAAAGAGATCCAGGGCTGATAGGAATCGCTAATAATTGTTTTACGAAAGGAAACGGATGAGGAAGATAATTGAAAACGAGGGTTTAAACTGACACAACTATTAAGAGATGCAAATATCGTAAATCGTCTAACTTCTTACGGCCTATGTAATCCTGATCAATAGATACTGAACATCATCTCAAGACATCGCGCAACTAGTTTACAGATTTACCGTCTGTGTTAGCTTCTTATGCTTTTATGATAGATAAATAGATAGTTTCCTGTAGAGGGACGGTTTTCATCGCATTCTTCCGTAGGAGAGAAAGAGAGAAAATATCTTATATACGAGAGAAAATTACTTCAGAAAAATTGAACAATTTTCTGATTTTATCAACTTTAAATTTATTAGAAACATCAAATTAGAAAGCTTTTATAAATATTTCGAGGAACATTTCTGCTTATATATATATAGGCTTATAATGTTCTTTTTATATTTGCATTATGCATTTAGCATAATTGTCTAAAATTAGCTCTCGCTCTTTCTCTTACAACTTTTCCGTACAAAGATATTATTTAAATAAAATAGTAGTTGCATTAGCAATAGGACAAGAATACAAGCCGTTGCACATTTTTATTATTATTGCTGTATACCGCGTGTACATATTTTAATATCATGTTTAATTCATGTGACATTACATGATCTTTTCTTTCGCTCCACAAGCTTCATGTTGATACAAGTCACTTTGAAGTTGTGACTTGTAGAAATTATACATGTATATATATAAATTTTCCGTCTGTGAATTCACCAACATATTTTTTATTGATGAGACAGCATGACATAATTTTTGTCCTTCATTTATACCATCAAATCTATTTTGACTGCCAATCAACTGTCACGCTATGTTGGAGGCTCCCTCGGCCAGAACAGGAACTCAACACGTGTGCAATTGATATCCGTCGTGCGATATTCTAATCGAATCTCTGCTGCCAGACTGCTGGCATACTGCTAACAGCACTGCTAACATTTTGCTTACTAGGGAAGTAGCGACGTAAGAAAGAAAGAGAACTGTGGCGCTGTGAACCGCGAGTGCGGCAAACTGGTCCACAGAGATATACCGAGATGAAATCACGAGTAGGTTTCTGCGGATCATGCGAGCCTGTTCGGTACATGCTAAAGATCATCTCAAGAAACAATCCACTCCGCCAGCATCTTGATCATTTCTCCTCCTGCTCCTGTCATTCGATATTGCGCGAGCTATTTGCAATGAGGTATCTATGGCAGAAAGCCAAAATGTCACTTGAAAAGAAAAAAACGTACGAAGATTCAGCCCGCATTCTCGCAAACGTCATTATTACTGCCATGCACACAATAAATATTAGATCATTCATAAATGTATTGGTATAACCGATGAATTTAATCTCAAGCACAGTCACAGTTCTGTGAAATACACGTTCTTATTATACGCATATACAAGATTATTAAATTCATTATTAAATGATTTGTTATTTATTTACACAGTCGCACTTTTATCAAGCAGGACTAATAATTTTACATTTGCAGTAATACCCAACGTTAGGCGTTGGCCTAATGAGTCGGTATGACATAAAAGTGAACGCGACGTGTACTCGAAATGTCACAAAAGCGACGGTCATTGCGCCACGGGAGTGGCGCGCCGCGGCAACGGAACCGGCTTTAAACTCTTCGTCATGCTACCAGCCGGATCGGTCTGAAGCACGAAAGTGAGTGGTGAACAAATGGTAGATCGACAGCGGCAACGTGGTATCAACTAAGAAGGCGAATCGCTTCGGCCTCGTCGTCGAGTTCACCCTCCGTGATGTCCCGTGAAAAATATGCCTTTTCTCCGGACACTCCTCGATATCGATTCTCGTGCCATTCGCCTCTCGTGTCGTTTCTCGAGGCTTGCGCCTTGTATCCCGCGTGTTGGAGAATAACCGGAGATTTATGGTAGCCTGATATTTTTAGGAAAGAGACTCTGCTGCTCGTCGATTCAGAGCGAGGCCGAGAAGAGCACCCTCCAAATTGGATTTAAAGCAGCAAAGGCTAAATACCGCGTTTCACACGGAATAACTTGCAGTAACGTTATACAAGTAGCATTGTTACTTGTGTAATCCTTGTAAATACTTTCGTCATATGGAGCCAGGATTACTATGCTTGTAGAATTGAGAAACGTTTGTATTTTTATCGTTAGAATAAAAACTCACAGGATGGTGTTATAATCCAACATAAGACGTGCGAAAATCATGTGTCTATTGTAAAATATATTATTTCTTGCCTTTGTACAAGAAGTTATCTTGACACGTGTGGACAATATAATTAAGAAGACATTTTTTTTTATCATATGCGTCTCGATTCTTCGTCATTCATTCTATATCCTTGCCCTACGTGTTCGAGAATAATCAGAAATTCATGCTAGCCTGATATCTCGGGAAAGCGAACTCTTCTCTCTATATTGATTGCGGACACACAAAGGTGGGACAAAAAGAATAAATTAAAATTGGTTTTAAAAGGATGGTCGTCGCGCTTGATACGAAACATATGTAACTTATGAGTAGCATTGTACAAGTAACATCATACTCGTATAAATAATGTCGTTATCTGAAGTGAAAAAGTAGAATATATTACGCTTATAGAAATAAAACGCTTGTATTTTTATCGCTGGATAACTGCACAGAATGGTGTTAATAAGACATTAATATAATGCGCTAATATCTTATATTATCAAATATAATTTGTTACTTTTTTACGAGAAATTGTTTTGACATACGAGAAGAATGTATAGTAGTTGAAAATGACATATTTATACATTTATTTTTATCTTATTCATCTTTATTCTTTTATTATTATATTTTAATTGTTATGTATATATTACACATTCTCTCGTGGCTATTACTTAAAATATTTTAAAAATATTGATTATTAATTGCATTTTTACATTTATCACATTATGTGTTGTGCTTTAATACTTCGACGTAGCTTAGAAAAGATTGCAAAGCTATACAAATAAATGAATTTATGTTTATATTTATCGCACAATTAATCGACAGTTATACAACAATCTATGAAACATTTTACCATTTATGAAAAAGTTATAAATAACTTTAATTATATTTATGATTATCATATAAATATCATGTTAAATCCATTTTAATTTAAATCATTTGCTTTCTTTTGTCTTTAATGAGAAATAATGCGATACAATGCTTCACCATGTGTGAGACAATATTCTTCTTCATTCCTCCGATATAATAAAAAATCTGTTATAGAAAAAAAAATGTTATCCTATACATTTGAAATTATTTTATTGACGATATAAGCTCCACGTGCAATATCCGATTGTGCGCAACACAACGGGATTTCTTTTCTCCGACGGCAGTTGTCTTTCGAACAACTGATGGAAGAATTAAGGGATAAGGAGAGTTTCGCGAATGCCTAATGGGACGAAAGGGGTGAGGCGGCGTGACCTTTACAGTGCACGGGAAAATTACAGGGAAAATTACCTGAGCTGAAAATTGTAAGGTTACATCGGAGTAAAACTTTCTTACTGCACGCTCCTACTTCCCTAGTAATATATTTAATATTACTTGATGTTTACGTTAAATTATTAAATTAAACAATACGCTGACCCGGTTACGATGCATTATATAATGATAAAATGCGCGAGGGGGTGGGTACATGATTCTCTGGCCCGAATTATATTCGATCCGTTCTCCACACGCACACATTCGCCCACGAAATTGATCCTTCCATCGCGAGCGGCGAAACGCGACGGCATATCCTTCCAACCGCGTTTTGCCTAGGTAGACGGACTCTCGATGACGCGAGAAAAAAAAAAGATAAATGAAAGGAAGGAGAAAAAGGCACGAGCGTGTTTAATCGATTGGTCGTATATACTACTTGGAAGACGCCGGTGAAGGTTCAATATGCACGTAACGATCAAAACGTGCGTTTCGGGACGATCAAGCTCCAAGTTCGATATGCTTTCCTGGTATACGAGCACCACTTAGCACACCCTCTGGATTCCCATGGGACGTGTACTATACGTAATGGAAATCAAACTAGTTTCCGGTCAATGAAGTCACGTCACGTTGCTCACGTGTTGTCCATTGTATAGAGTCGTAAGACTCTAAAAACGTGGTGCATCATGAATATATTGCTGAAACGTTTAAGTATATACGAGAATCTTCAGTTTGTCAGATACTCGCACTTATAAATCGCTTCTCTCATGGATTATCAATTCAATTTTCTCGACTTGGTGAATTTCACCGTTGCTCTAGATGCGAACTGCTATAATTAATTCCTGATTGGGATTCCGAAATAACAGCTTGTGTTTTATTTTGTTTTGTTTCGACTTAATGCTTTTGATACGCGCATTTAATGCATAAAATCCATTTTAAACAAGATATAATTCCTGTCAAATTTCACACACACACACACAATAGAATTCTATTTATAATTTTATGCGACGTGTAATGCAGAAAAATTTGAAGAATCAGAATACAAAAATATATAAAGTAACAAGTATCTCACACATATACCTAATTAAAATATACGGCATGTAGGGCATGTACATTATACAATTATGAATAGAATTCTAGTTCCAAAATCTAATGTAAATTATAGATTGTCGAAAGTGCACTTCGAAATACATATGTATGTATTACGATTAATTTCGACGAAGGTGCCATGCAGCCCTAATTTCTAGACTTGATAGACAAAAAATCCTCGTAAGTCTCCATTTTGATGAATTATGATATAATATATACTGTAGCTACACAAAGCTGTTGTAACAAAGTCATCATTAATTTAGAGACTTCTGTCAAACAAATCATTTACTTTTATTTAAATCTTATCATTTAATAGAACATTTTTATCAATAGATACACATGTGTATATACTCGTACGCTTTATCTGGAGTAACTCTCTCTTTTACAAAATCAGATAATAATTCTTCAAAAATCTATTTCGGTGAATTTACAATTACAACTAAATATGATTTATGATAATTATTTCGTGTTCTAAATTATACGTCGTTTATACATATGTAAGGCTTGCACTTATATTTTGTAAATAAGTTTTGGACAAAAATAAATAATGTGATATACATAGTATAAATATATGGATACGCGAATATTTAATAATAACAATAATAAATATATACATATACATATATATAGGTATATATGATGGAATACATCAGTACAAATTAGAAATTGCCTTATAGATGGGGGCGTAGCTCAGATGGTAGAGCGCTCGCTTAGCATGCGAGAGGTACCGGGATCGATACCCGGCGCCTCCATTCCTTTTTTTTTGTTTTAAATTTGCTATTTTATTATATTAAAATTTTAAACAGATTTTTTTACAGTATAAAAATACAATTTTTCATTATTTAAATTTATTATTTGTTGAGATTAAGATATATCTCTATAAATTCTTACTCTAAATTTGTATACAAGTTACATTTCTTTACACCTTTCTTCCATCCTTCTTTAATATCTGTTATATCTATTTCCCGTTTTGCAATTCAACTTCTTTTTATTAAAAATGTCAGGAATGTGAGGAATGAAACGCATTTTCTGCAGGATTAACCAAAGCCGATACCATCAGCACACTGCCGAAGCCGGAGCATAATTATAATGGGGCCGAAAGATTATATTGTCCAGTGAACGCTTATGCCGAGAATCAACCGGTCAATCGACACGACAGTTCTCTGCGACTGAGACAACTGAGATCCGAAATGGTTCGGGTGGCGGCAGTTCAAGGGCCACCTCTCGATGGTTACATCGTCACGTCGGACGACGAGCATCAAGTGAGTTATACCGTCGAAATTAACTCCACTCGATATTGACGATCATGACTTATCTGTCCAAAAGTCTATTCGTATCTTGATAATTGGCGTATCATTGGCGTATTGGTAGTAGTCTCAATTATAAAAAAAAACATTGCAATGGATATCACGATATCATGATCTGGTTTGCGTTCTTCATTTATCATTAAGATACTAAAGAATGTAAAGTTGTTGTAAAGATGTAAAAAATAAAAAAATGTAAAAAAAACTCAATGTATAAGTATATTATTGAAATTGTGTAATCACTTCTCGAGAAACAAATAATTTACTATCGATTATTTCGCTACTATCTCGCTACTAATTAACTACTTGCATTATAAGAGATCAAGTCTGTAATTTTATTTTCATCAAATTATCTAGCCGATTGATAGCGATGTTGATATGTCCGCATTGATCTAAATCAATTTATGCTCAATGTTGTTCCTCACATTATATGCTTAAATTTTCAGACAGTGAGCTTCGTTTCTCATGGCCGCGATGGCCCTTTAGAGGTATATTCGCGTGGTGTAGCATATTTGAAAGCTTCTCTTAGTATCAAAAATAACATTTTGCATAATTACTTTGGCTGATACGCTATAAACGGCCATTCCGTACTAAATTTTTTTAAATGAGTTTTATTCTTTATTTTGAGTGCAGTGTCCATTGACTCCATATGTTTCCCAACATTTCACTAATTTAATAAACATTTCACTAATTTTAAAATTTAACAAAATGAGAAAAATATTTTTAGGTGTATCAAACAATAAAATTTAAAACTTAAAAATACACTTTACATGTATACCTGTTGATTACTTTTAATTTTCGACGGTGAAGTGATTGGGGGACATCGATTTCAGTTGAAACATTATAGCTTTAGCATTATTTTAATGCTCATTGAGCATGAAAATTCTTTTTCGAACTACTTTATTTAATATAAATAATAAATTGATATTAATATTAATCGCTCCCGGTTGTTAATATTAATATCAATTTATTATTCTTTTATTAATAATACAAATCGTTCTTTTCACCTAGAGCGAGGCCGTGGATCCACATGATATGAGAAGAGAATTTCTTACTAGATTCTATGGAAGTGCTGGAGAAGCTATAGTAACTATTGATAAGGCAGTACTTTGGACTGATGGTCGATACCATATTCAAGCAAACCATCAGTTGGATTGCAACTGGATTTTAATGAAGCGAGGTGAACGCGACGTGCGTAAAATTGATTCAAATATTTTCATTATCTCGTATCGAACAAAGTCTTTATTCTTTATCTCAAATTTACGTGCTCGATCATCGGTTTATTATTTATGTACTTATTATTTTTTCAGTACGCGTTATATTTTCTGTCTCTATAAGCCGTTAATGAAATAATCTAAATTACCCATCACAATAGATGCCCAACTTCTTTCTAGTTAAATCTAAATAAATTCGTCTTTAATGCTCTTATTATTCATAACAACGATTTATACAATCCATTAATAAGATCTGAAGACAATAATAAAATTCAGAATAATAATAAATATTAGAGTAAATATATGTATATAGCATATTTACTCAAAATTCTATTAGAACTTTTTAATAATTACACCATTAAAAATAAGAGCATAAAAACAAATTAAATAATTTTTTTATCCAACAAATTCAATTTGTACTAATATTAACAACCTGGTAAAAAAATGTATATAAAAATATGTATAAATATATATAAAATATGTTCAATATATCTATGTTTTCTTTTTTTTGCATAGTCTCTCCGTATATAGGAAAAATAATAGAAAGATTAATCGAATACATAATTTTTGCATTGTTTTTTTTACAAAAGGTAAAATTGCGAGATTAAATTATACAATATTCTATATATAATCATACTTTACATTTATATATGATGAATCTTTTCTCATTTCCTGAACCTTTACTTTTTATAAAAAACACAATGCTATTAATTATTTTTTAAATTACTTTTTAACTTTTCTTGTTATTAGTATTTTTCCTATATATATATGTACGAATAGAGATTATATAAGAAAAAGAAAACCCCTCTATACATATATGGGTATATATGTATGTATAATTATATAGCTATAATTATACACAAAAAAAAATAAAGTTGTTTCAATTAAACGTCGACGTCACGGGCTGCCACAAGCGCACATAATTAATTCAATTGGATATTGTTGGACCAAATATTTAAATTATTAAAACAATTATTTGATGTTTTTTGTTCATTAATATTGATGTTGCATCAATAAATTTTATCTCAATAACACTGATGCTGTTGATACATCTTTTTTTTCCGTGTATATACGTTATACCTATGTATATGTATAAATTTTTATATGAAAAATTGTTTACCGAGACTGCTTTCTGCTATCGTTTATTCTTGTCTCGATAGGTAACCTCATCGGTCCCCAGATGGCGATACCGTCTGGATTTATTGTTAGAGCCAGACGGTTTACGACTATCGCTCTCTCGCACAAATTTAACTGCTCTGCAGTCTACTAGAGGGCTACGTTAAAGATCATTTTCTCGTGTTTAAAATTCTACCACAACTGCTATATCTAGCCATGCTTGAGCGGTGAAACTTTAAGATCATACTTCACAGGATCAGTTCTGTAGGAGTTGATCTCATTCTCCCTCCCTAACATGGGAGTTGATGTAACCATGAAGATGAGGAATAGTCCTCTTCTCTGAGCGTGAGAACGACACGAATTCCCGACTCGTTTCGAGAATTCTGTCATCGATGATCGTTCGCTCTTCGCACCTAGTGCGAAGGGGGTGGGAAGAAGGACTTTCTGAGTGGTTACCTTTTTAAATAATAACAAAAATAATAAATTTATTCTATATTACCGTTCTGGTAAACAATATACCAGGGTTGCGTGGTCCGATATTCACTGCTAGTAATGAAAATCGGTAATATACATGACGTGAACTTAATAGATTTTAGTCTAAACAGAACATAATTTCTTGCGCTGGAATAAACGACGTGCACAGCACAATCGATTGATACTTATTTCGAACGTAGAATGATGCGTATAGCACGTCGTCTGTTTTGCTACAGTTTTATATACATTGTGTTGTTAGTAAGCGCAAATACAAATTATATAAATAAAATAAATTCATTTTTTTATAATTTGTTTATTAATGTGGTTATATATACATGTATGTACGAAACAGTCTGTTTAAATTTTTTATAGAAATAGTTTCTCAAGTCAAATAATATAAAATAATAATAAATTAGCATTTTGCTGCAAATTGTTTTGGATGGATTGGGCTTACACGTCTGTGAATTATCAGCGCAAGAGATCGAAACAAAGCTCAACTAAAATCAGATTTACGATTAAAAAGGAGAAAATCATTTAATATTTAAATGGTGAAAGGATTCTATTTGACATTACGAATATTTTAAAAGGAGCTATCGCCAGTAACGTTAATGTTCTCATTAACGTTACTGGCGATAGCTCCTTTTAAAATATTCGTAATGTCAAATAGAATCCTTTATAAACAAACACTGAATAAAAAATTGCAGATGTATTTTGTAATATTTTTAATATCGCAACATATTAACGTTTAATTAACTATTTCTATTTAATGTTTAGGTGCCAACGATAACAGAATGGTTAATACAAGAATTCGAAAATCGATCGGAAGTACGTATTGGTGCCAATCCGAAATTAATACCCGCATTTACGTGGGAGATATGGGAGAACGAATTGGGTAACGAGAAACATTATATCGAGCATTTCTTTATCGCGGTATTGTTCAAATATAAATCTCACATATTTTTATTGTCAAAGAAGATAGCTTGTAGATCAATATCAAAATCTATATATTTTTATTATGTACGAGAATTTTGCTCTAATTAATTATAAAATGAATACTTTTCGGTTCAAAAGTTTCACTTTCAAGTCTCGAAACAAATCCTATCGAAGTAGTATCGTTCTGTGCGAGGCCGAGGAGCGGCCGAGGAAGCCGAATCCGACCTTCTTTCACCTTCGACTAACAATCCTATTCGTGTTCAGCGAATTCGCCCGTAAGATTGGTCGGGGTCCGTAACGACCTGGTGGACTTGATCTGGCAGGTGGGCCGGCCTGAGTACAATCCGCACGCGGCGTACCCGCTGGCGGACGAGTACTCCGGCAAACCGTGGCAGGAGAAGGTCCGGAGTATCCGGCTGGAAATGGAGCTCACGTCGGCCGACGCGCTCGTCGTCACCGCCCTGGACGAGATAGCGTGGCTCTTCAACGTCCGCGGCTACGATCTGCCACACACGCCCGTCCTCCGGGCATACGCGATCGTCACCCACGGTGACCTGCATCTTTACGCGCCACGTCACAAGATCCTGCGGTCCGTCGACATACATTTGAAAATCGACTCCTGCTCCCACGCGAACTGCGTCAAGTGAGTGATGAGTCGAGGCCCGGAAATTATACGGCGTCGAGAGAGGAACTCCTGGCAAATTAAGATAAAGAGATGGGACACGATATAGACCAAGCGGGACTTCTATTACAGAAATAAAACTCGCAGGATTCGGTTTCACTTTGAATTTTAAAGAAAGTAAAAGAGCTTAGTTTCAAACAGTTATACAAACTCCAGATATTTCTGAGTTCTAAATTGTATAAGAATTGATATAACGACTAACAAGACCAAGCAGACTTGCATATAATGACCGGCTTTTTATCGTTGCAGATGGCACAATTACACAGACATTTGGTACGATTTGAAGACCATGTCGCAAGTTTGGAATACAGTTTGGCTCCCGTCGCCGTGCGGCTACTCGCCGGGTGCGTCCAAAGAAATATACAATTCCGTAAGTGTGACCGCGGAGATAACAGTTTTGCGGATATTTGGAACTTAAGAATACGTATAATACATGATCTTCCTTCGAATAAGCGATTCTTCAGCATACCCTACCTCAAGTTTGTTATCGAGCTTCAGCTGTCTAGATTAATATTATTTTTAGTCCAAAACCTTCCGAATATAAAAAACCACTTTCTCTTACAAACGATGATTGTAAAGACTATAATTAGCCTTAATTTATTGTCTAATTCGATATTGTATAAATCAATAAAAGAAATTATATGTCAACGGATTAAATTTTTGAGAAAATGGAGAGGAAATCGAGTCGAGTGAAAATATCTGGATAAATACAGCTAACACGTAAGAATCTTTTTTTACAGATTCCACCGGAGAAGAGGCTGGCTAAGGCCTCGCCTATAATCGATTTAAGAGCAAAGAAAAACAAAGTCGAAGCGGCAGGTATGAGAAGCTCTCATCTGCGGGACGCGATCGCCATGTGTGATTTCCTGGCTTACATGGAAGAGCAGTACAAATTCGACTCCGAAGGATGGGACGAGATGCAAGTGGCGAGGGTGATTAATGAAATTCGTTATGAGCAGGGTGGCAATAGGGGTATCGCTTTCCCGACGATCGCGGGATACGGGCCGCACGCCGCTATGCCGCATTACGAGCCGAATAACTTGACGAACATTAAAATCGGGACCACGTCCACATTAATGATCGACTCTGGAGGACAATACTTGGGTATAAAACTTCGAATCTTTTCACTCTGCTTTCTTAGAAAGTAACTAGTCGAATTAGATAGAACAAAAAAACTGATTTTAAATTCAAAATTAATTTTATAAAAAGACCTGAATCGCCCTTTTTTATTTTTACTTCGTTCGATTGCTCTTTTTTTCCCCGATTCCTCCAATTCTTCGCCAATCAAGTAACCGAGACCTGAGAAGCATGATGAAACTATTTGACAGATGGTACCACAGACGTGACCAGAACTCTTCACTTTGGAGTGCCGACCGACGAGCAGAGAAAAGCCTACACGAGAGTGCTGATCGGTTCGATCGAATTATCGTCTTTGATTTTTCCCAGTGATCTGACGGTAGATCAATTGGACGCTGTCGCGCGAAGACCGTTGTGGAGCACTGGTTACGATTACATGCACGGGACTGGTCACGGAATCGGTCACTTCTCTTCAGTTCACGAACGTTCGTAATCTGCAGTTTCCTGTAAAATAGTTGCGTCACGAGAATATGGAATTACAATTGATGAAAGCCATTCTAGTGGAACAATACGCGTTGCAGCGCCTATCAGCTTGTCGTATTTCGGATACAAAGATTCAATCGCAGGATGCTCCGTCAAGTTAAAGCCAGGATTCTTTCTCTCAAACGAACCGGGGTATTACAAAGAAAATGATTTTGGAGTTCGTTTGGAGAATGTCCTTGAAGTAATTCCGGCTGACAAATTGGTACATCTTGATACATTATTATCTGTATATACTTTATGATTATATACGTATAACTAACAGCCGCGCTACTATTTCATATTAGCAGTTTAATTACTAGCTTTTAATTGTTAGCTGATAATTGTTTCAGGCTCATAATGGACGAAGATTTCTCAAATTCAGAGACATCACTCTAGTCCCTTACGAACCGAAACTTATCGATGTCAATATGTTAACGCCGCTGCACGTAAGTTTTAAATCCATTACTCCACAGCTGTTGAATTTAATTATTATAACTACAGAAAATCACAGGTTCTTGCAATATTAATATATCTGTATCACATAGCGGCGTTGGCTAAATAATTACAATAAACGTATACGAGAAGAAGTCGGCGCAGAGTTGAAAAAAAATTTAAAAATGAAAGCATTTTACTGGATGATGGTGAAGACTACGTCCATTCCAGAAACAGGTTCAAGTGGCCACTTTTTTCCTGACTATTCTCAAGCGATACCGTCTACCAGTAGACAATTCCATGTTTTAGTTGCGATTGTTGCCATTTATCACGTTGTAGCAAGTAAGAGATATTCGAACAATTTATGCTTTCGTATAGGATTTATTCGTTGAGCCTAGAATAATAATAATGCCAATTTTAATTGCAGATTTCATGAGAATAAGCGACTAAACTGGGAAACCTGTCGATCACGTTACTCGACGAGTATTCGTGCATTGTGAAACTTTTTTTATCATAAAATGTACATTATTTCCAAAGGTTGATATAGGGTATCATATAATTACATTTAGGCAGGAAAAACATAGAAACAAACTTTAATAAATTATTTTTCTATATACATGTCTGTATTACTTATTCTTTTTCACGTCTCTTCCTCCTTTTTCATGTCTTCCTTCTTTTTGATCTTTTTGCTCTTTTCGATCTCCATCCTGCTTTGGTCGATTATTTCTTGAATTTGATCTGTCATTGGTTGTGGACTGTTTGCCCCGACAGCGACAGTTACATAAAGTTTAAAATATTTCAATATATCGTCTAAAACAATACAAACATGTAAATCTATAAATGTTAAGATGTAAAGCAAATATAAATCTGTTAAGTCTCAAGTTGATTTTACTGAAGAAACAGATGAAACTACATACCTACTACTTTCTTATCTATTTTATATTCGGAAGCTATATTTTCACTACTATGTGTTACTGGATCCTGTTTATGTTGCAAAAGAAATGTGAGAGCCTGTTTCAATGAGCACTTTCCCTCGGATATCACTGTAGATTCGTAAGGCTCATACATAAATTTATTCTCCCCGATGTATCTATTCCGAGGTAAAGGCTTGGATTCTTTCGTCTCTTCTTTCGGCTCTTTTATCTCCTATACAATACACCAAAGAAAAATGTTGGAAAAATTATATATATATATATATATATATATATATATATATATATATATATATAGACATATATGTATACAGAAACTAATATAAGGCTTTCAAAGACCTAAGCTTGGATCGCACAACTTTTGATTGTAATTGATTGAATATCCCAAAGCTTTACATCTCGATAATTTCGATAATCAAATCAATCAAATGTATTCGTATTCAAAAATTCTATTAAATATAGTATCTAAAAGTATTGACAAATTTAAAATGTCATACTTGCGGGTCTTTTGATGTAACGAAAACATCTTTCAGTCGTTGATCCAGTTGTACGTTTTTCTTGTAATGCTCTTCCAGGAAGCGTGGATTTACTGACAAAGGAACAGAAAAAGGATTACGTGACTAAAATTGAAAGTACGAATAAAGCGGATATCTCGGACATCATTTTTTAATTATGGTCACGTAATTACAATTTGGAATAGACATTATACTGACGACTCAATTACCTTCGTCCGTGAGCTTCCTTTGCTTATCCGCGGCTGCATATTGAGGCGCGGGTATCGGCTTTTCTCGGGAAATGATTTTCTCCGCGCGATTTGCGATATTGAACGTGCGGATGGGTCGTGTAAACACCGAGTAAAAATTTCCCATGGCTCGAGTGACCTGCCGCAAAACAGACTATTCGTTATCTTGATGAAGATGAATACTAATAATGAATACATGACAAATCATGACATAAGGTTATTGTTAATTTTAGCTGTGATATACCTCCTGCAGTCAAAGAACGCAGGGGTTTGAGTTTGTACAACGTGCTTGGACAACAATTGTAACATGCGATTGAAAAACAATCACATTTTACAAGAAAAGGTATATCTTAACCTTTCCGCGTCTTTCTGCTCCGGCTGCGTTCCGAAACTCACCAAGAAAATTGAGTTGCAGGAGCTCTCTGCCACGTTTGCGTTCCAAAACGTACTAAAGAAGAGACATCCGAGTTTTTCGCTAAGGCCCAGTTCAACAATGGCCAGTTAAGGAGGCTCTTACCCGGCTGCTCTAATCAATGTAGCAACCGAAAAATTATCATTAATAATTGGTTATAAAATTATCGGAAAATTAAATAAAAAAATAAATAATGATTTTTACATAGTGTAAGAGTAAGTTATATGTTCTATTAGTGTAAATATTAAAATTTATACAATAAGTCAGTTGACTACGTCAGTGCTAAAGAGCAGAACATGCGCGTGTCACAACGTCGTCTGTAGCAGTCTGCAGCTAAGTGAGGTGTAGCCGTGTAGCGTTGTAGCGAATGATGCGATGAAGAGATGGAGCCAAAAGAAAGATATAACGTGAGAATGCTGAGAGGGAAAATGAAAGGAAAATTCGCGAAAATAAAGGTTGTCAATGCGCGAGAGAATAATTATGCCGCTACCATACAGCGCAGAGAAAAGACATGTGCAAGTGAGGTTAGAAAGAATAATTAACATTGTTTACTTTTTGATTTTCAAGGTTTGATTGGCAAATAATTGAAACTTATTGTTTATATAGGTACAAAACAATTCTCCGGAATGTTTGCATGCAGAGGATTCATTAGGGTCTCGACGGATAGTGAATTTAAAAGTATTTGGACAACAACTGTGGTGCCTTAGCTGCAACATTGCATTCTTGGAAAACCAAGAATTACCAATAATAAGAGAGTAATTGACAAAATATGTGATATATTTACTCTGCAAGAAAGCTGTGAAAAATAATATTTTTCTAAGAAATTATGATAAGTATAGTTGATGTGTTTATGTATATAACTATATATATTTATAAATAAATAAATATATATATATATATAATATTTACTTGTTTACTTAATTAATAAAATGAATAAAAGATGTTTAAAAAACGCATTTTACTTATTTACGTGTAATACAACATTTGAAACTTCGCGCGATTTTGACACTCGGAAGATCATTCGTCCTAACCTGTCGTACGTCATATTAAAACTACAATATCTTTTATAACTAATCGTCAACACCAAGTTTTTTTCTTATCATTAGAAAGATTATTATTTTAACTACAATTCCTTAGTTTTTTGTTTACCTGGCTCGCAAACTTGCCAAGAAAATACATCACTTCCGGTAAAAATTTTAGTGTTTATCATATGCCCTGTGTTAAAAATGCGAATTTCAATACTGATATTTTTACAGTTTTTATCGTCAACCTATGCTCAAGTTTTGGGCATCGGTCCGTTGTGGTTCACTTTACAACATATATTAATTTCATAAAGATCTGTCATATTATGATCGAGGTAAGAGCCTCCTTAAGGGTTGGTTTATAATAGCCGTAACCGTTGATTTAAGCCGTAATCTTTAAGAAATAGACCAATCACAGTCGATTATTCTTCTCACATTCGACTGTGATTAGTCAATTTTTTAAAGATTACGGCTTAAATATCAACGGTTACGGCTATTATAAATACGTACGCGAGCTTTACTTCTGTAGTAATTTACGATAATTCGTTCGCGTAAACGGGATTTTGTAGTAACTTACGATAATTTACTCCGCGTAAACGGGTAAATTATCGTAAGTTACTACAGAAGTAACGCTCGCGTAAACGTAGTATGAGTTCTATATAATAGAACTCTAGCTTAACTAATAGTTAACTCTCACTCCCCGTCTCCATCTAATAACCTTTGAGTTAAAAAGAGACAGAGAGTGAGAGTTAACTACTAGTTAAGCTAACTGGCCACTTTTGAACTGGGCCTAAAAGAAAAAAAAATAAGCTATATGGGCGCGTTCAGCAGACCATGAAATTTTCTTCTTCTTCACACGTGATAAAACGGGACACTAGACTAGACACTCCCATGACGCGCATGAGCTGAGATACTTAGGTCACGCGAGGACAGGTTTCGGAACGGCGGTTGCCGTTGCCATGTTGGTGCGAGTGGTCGCGCGCAATCGCCGCAATCGTAATGAGCACTGCGAGCAATGGTGAGTTTCGGGTTTCGGGTTTCGGGTAGTACGCCATTAGTAGTCATCGTCTGTCGGGACGAGAGCATCGGAGAGCATACCGTATGCACCGATCATCTGTGAGAGACTCTCGCGACTGTGGTTTTCTTCCGTGCGAAATATGTCGCGGCTCTGCGCGGCCTAACGACGGGACGGTATTTCGGTGAGTCTTTGTGCGTATCGTAACGAAGAACTGGTATCGGAGTTTCACGTTACTCCGTAACCGCCAAAACTGTAGACGGAAACGCCATCTTGTGCATTGATGTGCGTGTGTTTATATTTTTCACAAATCGAACGACGTCCGCTGTGGATTTTTCACTTTTTCAGATGCGTTCAATGGGTTAGACCGCGTGCCGATTGACACATTCAACGTTGATCGAGAATCTAATGTTTCACAAATTTGTTTCACATTATCTCAGACCAAATGTAACGTTTTATTGCCAGAAAAGGAATGTTTCATTGATGTGTCAGGTTTAGGCAGGATGGCGTTTACTAAACGTTTCCTTTTTTCTAACTACGCTTCTTTTGCTTTTGAACTTAAATTTCTGATGTAATTAATTCACTTATTTCATCTCTTTACAGATCAGAGTGCTAGGAAAATTCAAGAACCATGTTTTACGCACATTTTGTGTTGGCCAAGAAAGGGCCCTTGGCCCGTATATGGCTGGCCGCTCATTGGGACAAGAAATTAACAAAGGCACACGTATTTGAGACAAACATAGAAAAATCGGTGGATGGTATATTACAACCGAAGGTAAACGTCTTGGTGATCAGTAAAGTCTCACAAGAGGCCTGTTTATTTTTGCTGCACTTCTGAACTAGTGCAATAAATTAGAATGATACGAATATATTTTCTTTCATTCTACTTATTGCACTAGCTGAGAAGTGCAGCAAAAACGAACAGGCCTACGATGTCTTGATGTATCGTTAAATCTTACATACGATATTTATAACAGGTTAAGATGGCTTTGCGAACATCTGGCCACTTATTACTGGGAGTAGTACGAATCTATTCAAGGAAAGCCAAATACTTACTGGCCGATTGCAATGAAGCCTTCGTGAAGATCAAAATGGCCTTCAGGCCTGGAATGGTAGATCTGCCTGAGGAACACAGAGAGGCAGCTGTGACGGCCATCACTTTGCCAGAAGTGTTTCACGATTTCGACACTGCTATGCCTGAACTTAAGTAAGATAATGTGCCATTAAGCTTTTGTCCAAGAACTGTATATATATATAGTATTTTTAAATATTTAATAAATAAATTTTTCTTTTCAGAGACGTTGACATTGAAGCACAGTTTAGTTTGAATCAATCTAGAGCAGAAGAAATAACAATGAGGGAAGATTATGGTAGTTTGTCTTTGGTTACGCACGATCAGGGCTTTGGTGATATGAGTTTTGACGCTGAACCACCAGAGTTGCTACGACATGGCAGTGGCATGGAACCTTCGTTAGATCAGGTATTTATTTTACTTTGTGTTCTTATTTTTATTTATTAAACACTTCTGATTATTATATAGCCATGAGTAAAATTGAATGTGCTTTATAAGGTTTCTCAAAAGTAATTATACATTTTAAAGTAATATTACATGTGCAGAACAGCAAAACAGTCTAAATATAATCTTAATATTTTAAAAAATATATAAAAGTTTTTGTAAAAACGTTTATAGAATGTGTTTTCAGTTTTGTTTATTACCGTGTATATAATGTGAACAAATACTTGTAAACATTTTCTAAAGCTGTCATTTTTGTTAAATAAGCAACAAAACGCAATTTTTATTACTTTTTTTTTTAAATAATGAGCAATTTAAGATATTAATTATCCTGATTTGATTTTAGAGTCACATGTTGTTCAGCGATGGCCCAGGAATAGAAACAGCATTAGAACAAAAAGAGAAAGAGCCAGTTGCAGGAACATCCGCTACAGCGCAACCCATGGACATCGATACACCCATCAGAGATGATGGTTTTGGTGGTCATCTCGGCCAGGATATCATATGTACGATAAAAATAATTAGTATTCTTCTTGCAACTCGATCCGATAATTGTTTATAATTATTACGTGTTTTAGCGGGAGGTCTCTTTGAAGGTGGTTTATTTGATGAGGCTCCAATGGGTGAAGTACCCGTTCCTGAGGTCAGTTCGATAAATGAGCAACCGGAAGCAGGCGCGGCTCCTGGAGCTGCTGCTTCCGTGCACGATGACTCTGACGAAGATATGGGTGATCATTTTGGTGGTCCAACTTCTCCGATGGGAGGCATGAGGTATTCATAATTTTCAAAAAATTATAAGATTCTAAAATATGCAATTAAAAAAGAATAATTAAGTAATAATAGCCAAAGCATGGTTGATAGGACACAAAGAAATATTTGTGTAATCGGTCTATTCGGTACGTTTGTCAACAAGTGTTTATCAGATAGATCGGTCAATTACACTTTGATTTTTATTGCCTAATTTTCCTTTCTTGATTTATTGTTGATCTCGTTCTTTGCGTATTTTACTATATATGAAATGTCAATATACTAACGAATTGAATACGTTATGTATAGCTCTGACGGCTCGAGACCAGCTACGCCAGCTGCAGCTGGAGAGGAAATTGAAGGAAGAATAAGCGTTGCTAGTCGACGTTTCACACCAGCTCCGCCAGTTATACCAGAAGAACATGCCATTGACAATATAGAAGAACCAGCACCTTTACAAGATCAAACCACATTATTACATGATGAGGAAGAAAGCTTCGCGCTAGCTCCAATTGACGCATCCGCTTTGAAGGGTAAATTTTTTTATTCTAACATTGATGTACGTATGTTGTAATTAATTTATAATTAACAAAAAGTTATCGGTTTTCCTAGGATTCACAAAAGCTAAGCGCAAGCGTAAACTCATTGTCGATGAAGTAAAAAATATTTCTGGCGAGGAAATGAAGGCACAGCTATCTGATACTAGCGATATTATCACAACGTTGGACTTGGCACCACCTACAAAAAGACTAATGCACTGGAAGGAAACGGGCGGCGTAGAGAAGCTCTTTGCTCTGCCAGGAAGGCCTATTCCGGCTCGTGTTCTATTTAAAGTAATAATATTTCATATTACACGATTGTTTGAATAACAAACTTCGAAAACTTATGTAATTATTTTATCTTTGTTACTGAAACAGAATTATCAAAGGCATTTGACGAGCAAGTCTTACGATCATGAAGATTTCGGGCGACTTGGAAATGAAGAAGATGGGATGTCTTTGGAACAAATGAGAGATGCTCCAGAAGCAGAAGTGTCTTTCGAACAAAGTATTCTCAATAAGCGTACAGGACGAAAACGGAAAGCACCACTGGATGATGAGGTCAGTCATAAAAATAACAATAAAAGAAAAATCTTTCTTCTTTAAAGAAAATAAAAAATCAGTCAATTTTAATGGCGTATTATAATTAATATCAATGTAAATATCGTTCTGTTTAGATAAGGCAACCTCCTCAACCAGCCCAACCAACTCCAGACATCAGTCAATCGAATGAAGCAGACATTCCAAACATAATTGCACAACAGAATCTATCTTCAGAATCAGCTATACCACCCGAAGTATCTTTACCAGCAGAACCATCGGTTTCCGATATAAGCAGCATTGTGCCTTCTGGGGAACCATCGGAGGTTTTACCACCAATTACCGAAACGCCTTTGCTCGGCTCGGAAATGCCACAAGTCGCGCCAGGTGAGGTCAGCGCACACGAAGAGCCCCAAGTACCATCAACGTCGGCACAGGAAAACGCGGCCACCACCGTACAAACATCCGATATGCCGCAGATGGAAAATATGGGTTACGATCAAGTGAGTTAAAAAAAACTTTGTGACAGATGCATGAAAAATATAGAATTTATTTATATTTCCCTAAGTCTTTTTGATTGTATTATTGCGTTGTAACTATTGCTTCCTTACACATTACATCTAGAAAACACATTTTATATAGAAATTATTATCAATGCTGCATAATTTCGTTAGGCGCAACCGCAGGTTTCGTACATGGGCTATGACGAACAGCATCCCCCAGCACATACGCCTGGTGCAATTTCCGAAAGAGGACCCGCTACACCATGGAACCATGAGGATTACGAGTTTCCGCCATCCGTGGGACCTGTAATACTATACTTAATATTATTCATAAACTTATATTTTGGTTATATTTCTATAAACAATATAGTTTTCTATTCTATATTTATTTATTTATCACAAGTTTTGATGGAAAATTTAAAAAAATCTATAACATTAATTGCTTATAATATGTTGCATTTTTCAGCAAGAGGAACAACAAATGGATGAAACTTATGAGCAGTTTGAAGAACGTGTTCTTAACAAAAGAGCAGCGCATATGTATCATGTTATTAAGAGCAAACTAGATACCAAAGATAAATTAACACTATCGGAGATGGCATTCAAAAATAATCGCAAACAGGTTGGTACTTTGTGTGTGTTAAACGATCCATTATCCAATATCCAATATGTTCGTCTATACGAAATTTTTATATTGATTAAAAAATAC
Source organism: Temnothorax americanus (assembly GCF_048541705.1). Lineage (NCBI taxonomy): Eukaryota > Metazoa > Arthropoda > Insecta > Hymenoptera > Formicidae > Temnothorax > Temnothorax americanus. The sequence continues at coordinate 871,714 of NW_027509297.1, forward strand.
TCTGTGTTTGCAGGTTGCACAGAAATTTTATACACTGTTAGTCCTGAAAAAGTTCCAAGTATTAGAACTCAATCAAGAATATTCATATGCTGAGATTATAGTGACAAAAGGACCAAAATTCGAAAATCCTGCTTTGTAAAGGTTTATGTTCTCAGTTACAAAACTGCGCGTATCAAGAAAAGAGTTGACACCTATCTTTACACAAATATCAAAATAACATTCACATTTTTTTATAAATCCTAAATTAAGATGATTTATTGATTTTCAACACTGAATGATTTGTGAGAAATGAAATATCTGATTTTTTTTATTCCCTGTCTTGGAAAGATGCATAATGATATTATTGTGTAATTATTTTAATCGCATTGCGTTTCTTTTTTCATACGTATATATATAAAATATTGATTACTCTTTACTTAAATAAATTCTTATTAATCTTGTTAAATATTTACTCCTAACTTGTACTCCTTATTTTCCAAAATGGATTTTGTCTTGCATTATTCATCAATCCGAACAGGGTTTGTATATAAACATAGCAATAGTTGAAAAATATTTTATGACATATGTATCATCAATGACTTTTTAAGTCTATATATTGCAAAAAGGTCCAAAACTACAGGTACACTCTTGACATTAATCAATTTTGATATAATTATTCATTTTCATTTGAAAATATTTTGTAATAAAATATTAATGCAGTTAAAGGTTTCTATATTTTCAATTTATAAAATTCAGAAACTAAAAAATTCGGGAATTTATAGTACTTATATACATATTTAGTTGTACTGTAAACAGTTATTAATGGAAGAGTTAATTTAATTGTTTGTGAATAATAATTTTATGTATTATTGTCAGAAAGAATATATTTTCGATTCCTATATGTATGAAAATAATAAAAGAGATACAAGAAACTAAACATTAATTACGGAATTTGTGTAAACTTTTTGTTATAATGCTTTACTTTTATCAATTGAGATCATATTAATATTGCGAAAATCATAATTATCACTTTTTTTCTTTGAAAATATCTACTTAAAAAGTTAATAAAAAATAATTACCAAATTTTAATAAGTAAGTTAACAAAATTTGATTATGGTGCTGCTTTGGAAAGAATATTTTCTTTAGTATACTATATTTATCAAAGAAAATCGTATGTTTAATGATTTATTGTTGTATTTGTATGTCTGTCTCATGATGTATAAAAAAATTACAATATATTTTAACAGATTAAATGTTCGTCATTCAAATTTTGCAATAAAGTTATAAGTATACACTGTAAATAAATACATTTATAACGTCAAGGTAACAAATCGTAAAAATATAATCGTAAGAAATAATTTAGTAATGTGTCATTAAGTTTAAAATCAGTTAACTGCCATGTAACAAATATATTGTAAATAACATCTATTTAACGAACCAGGTTTACTGAGAAAATAAATATCGTTTATGTATATTATTTATAAACGATATTGAACCTACTGTGAGCATACATATCATATAATACTTAAAACTGTTATTCTCCATTATTTTCCATTAATGAACTGTTACACTAGATATATATTAGATAATAATTTATTTAGTTAGTAGAAGAGTTTCTTTATAATTAAGTTATTTTTCACATGCGTGATGTAATAGGAAAATATCATCTGAACTTAAAACTTATTTTAATATTTTACGACAAAATATTCATTCTTTATTATTACTGCATGCATGTGGGATTTGTATGTTAAACACAATTTTATGACGAGTAACATAAACATACACACACATATTTAATATTAATTATTTATATAATAGTATATTATTATATATAATATTCAGTAATTTAATTTTTTATTATTTTTGTCCGAAGTAAAATTTATAACATGCGTGCGTAATGTCATATTATTTAAGTCATATTCATTGTTAAATAATTACATAGACTTTTGGATAAAACTGGTATAATTAGCATAAACAATATGAAATACATTTTGGATATACTGTAAATACCGTGATTATATTAACCCTTAAATGCCACACCTCTCAAGAATTTCGTAAATGAGGGGTCTAAAAGACCCCAGCATGAAAAATGTCTCCTTACTCATTGATTTTTTGATCTTTAGTTATGAAAATTTTTTTCAATGTTGTTCAAGGCTTAGAAAAGAAAATAAAATGCTTATATTGTTAAAATTTCAATTTCAACATAGTATAAAAAATTAAATAAACTGAGTACCTACTGCTAAGTGTACAAACGGGTAGGTCAATCACTCAACTAGCATCAATGGGAGCATGAGCTCCATTTTTGGCAAGAACATTTGAAAATATATCATTGTAAAGGGTCTGGGATCCGCTGGACCCCAGGGTCATGTTCCAAAACTCACTCTGGGTAACTAAAGTCTGTAGTTTACGTCACGTACACTATAGAATTTTAGTTAACTAGAGTGAGTTTTGGAACATGACCCAGGGGGCATTTAAGGGTTAACTACAAAATTTCCTTAAACATAAAAGTTTATTCATATAAATCAAAGAAATGTAAGTTTAAGAACATCCCTAGTTTTTAGTAATAAACACAAAATTAAATATTTCTCCTACATATTCTTGTTTATACAGATGTTAAATATCGTATTCTGTGGTATTAATGCAATCAAATAAGTATAACATTATGTTATAAAACAGCTTTATTTTAGCAGCATTTTACGCACGCGGACAATTATACGAGCAGCAAGTTGTAATTAAATCTTTATTATCGCGTATGATATTTGTATGCGCAGTGGAACATTTACAAATCTTTTACATTTTTCTCGTATAAACGCATTGTATTCAATATAATATGTAAATATGTATCCAACATAATATATAAATGCATTTTGACATTACTCGTCCAATTCACCAGCGTCCATAGCGTCCTGATAAGACTTGGTCTTCGAGTGCTCAGGATCTAATCTAATCATATCATCGATTCGAAGAATGGTTATAGCTGCTTCAGTAGCAAATTTCAAAGATTTAACTTTTGAAATGGCTGGTTCTAACACGCCTGCTTTTTTGTTATCTCTTATAGTTCCCATGAGTAAATCAAGACCCACCCTGTAAAAAAATAAACATAATTCATATTATTTTATATGACCAACTATGAGAAAGGCCAATGGAAACTTACCACTTCAAGTCGACAAGATCTGGTTTTGTTATACTGGAATTATGATAGGCTCGGAGCTTGGCGACAAGATCGGTTGCGTCTTGTGCAGCGTTTACGGCTAATGTTTTTGGTATAACTAATAAAGATCGAGCAAATTCCGCTATAGCCAGTTGTTCTCGGGAGCTCTGTAACATAGAAGCGTGTAAATATCTCATGCCAGGGAAAAAAAAATTGATAGTAAAGATGCAAAATTTAATTATACCAATGATGTCGCAAAGTTTTCCAAGTATATTGAGAGTGCGGCTTCTACGCAACCTCCTCCCGCAACGACGTTTTTACTTTCCAAGACTCTCTTGACAACGCATAACGCATCATGTATGGAACGTTCCATTTCATCGCAGTAATAATCGTTTGGTCCACGTAAAATGATAGAGCTCGCTGTGCGTGCCTTAGGTCTTGAAATTTGAAAAAAAAATCATCGATAAATAATAGTGCCTTTATTGCTATTGTTCATAATACTAATTGCGTTATGTATAATGACGCGTGGCTCATTATAAAAGCGACCGACTGATAATCGATAGGTCCCAAGTTCGAGTCCCGATCGTCACCTCACTTGCCTCGCGAAAGATACAGATCCTGCTTTACATTTTTTAAACCTAAAAATCTGGAAGAATGACGAGCGGTCTCATAAACCTGGCAGAATACCGACCAGGGATCGACAACTCAACTTCGAAAGCGGAAAAGTCATAGAACTTTTTAAATCTAAGTGACACTAGGAGACTAATTAGTCTCACCCGCTATTACTACTACCGCTACTAATTACGTTATACGAGAATTCTATAAATATATTTCAGCAGATATATGTGAGACGGCAAACGTGTATAACTGACATAAGAACTATTCTTCTTTTCATGGAGCTTTACCGACATCTTATTAATAGCAAAATATATACCCTTTAATCAAAATAAGTTCGTCATCGCATATCATCTCTTGCACTACTTCGGCAGCCTCCCCCAAGAAACTGGCCTCAAAGCTCTCCTCTCCTTCCATGTTGGTCAGCGAAGTTACAAATTGCGCTCCTGTAGCTTTAGCGATTCTTTTCAGATCAGCTTTCTTGCATCTGCGCACTACTATGGTCTTAGCTTCCACAAAATACTGTGGAAAGATAAAAAAATGGAATATTGCGCTCACTTCTCTGAAATCCATTACTAGAAATTAGAAATGTGTTACGACTATACCTTTAAGCATAAATCGTCAATGCCGCCGGATAAAAGAACGACATTGGTCCCAGCAGCAAGAATCTTCTGAATGCGTTCCTTGGTGATATCCGCTTCGCGTTGACGAACAGCTTCGAGTTTCTCGGGATCTGTAATAAGTACTTCGACGCCCAACTTCATCTTCGCTTTCTGCAACGAGAAGTCTAGACACGCGATTTTCGCGTTCGCTATCCTCTTCGGCATTGCTTGAGAAGCGACGGTGCAATTAAGCGCATATCCTTGAACTAAAACCGATTCTCGAACGCTCTTTCCGTGTGCCTTCAAAACATTGACTGCTTTTATAGGATATAAAAATCCTCCCTTGCCGTCATTGATTTTTACCGCGTTAGCAGCGTCGACCACCATATTGCCAAAGAAATTGGCATCACTAATTATTAGTTATAAAAAATATTTCATACATTGCTTCTACCAAATATCGAAAAACAAATTGCAAACGATGAGATTGTAAGTAACATCAAAAAGGATACGCTCCAATAATTTTGCTTGACATAGATGTTTTTGCAACATTAACTAAGCAATCCCTTCCGAGTTCGTCCACGCTGACAGTTAGGTGTTCCTGAATATACTTGCATGCTTCTCTAAAATTGATTTCATGTAATTGTATCAACTAAAATGTCGTTTTTTTTCTTGATTCGATAAATATGAAATACACTTTTATTCATTAATAATTTAGCTTTAGCTAATTAACATTAATCAATAATTCAATTGATTTCATATTAAAGGTAAAATGATTAATAAAGTGAATCATTGAATACTTACTTGCAGGCGAGTCTGTAGCCACTAATGACTGAAGTCGGATGTATCTTTTGTTTCACAAGCTCATCTGCATTTTTCAAAAGCTCAGCCGCTATTATGACCTTCAAAATATAAAATAGCATTTTATTAAATATATATTTAATTAAAAATTTTATTAAATGTACAAATATAATTGGATTACTCACCACTGAAGTAGTACCGTCTCCAACTTCCTCATCTTGTAACTGGGCTAATTCAACTAGAACTCGCGAAGCTGGGTGTTCAACTTCTAACAAGCGTAAGATAGTCGCACCATCATTAGTAATAGTGACATCCTGAAAACGTCGTAATTAATATTAATGTTTTGTTCCAAATTCTTATGTTTATATTAAAAGCTATAAGAGCTAAATACATACACCAATGTCATCGACCAACATTTTGTCCAATCCAACTGGACCCAAGGAGCTTTTAACTATATTAGCGATAGCACAGGCAGCCATAACTGGAAGAGATATAAATAAATAATATATTTATATCATACATTTGCATATATGTACAACTCACATATTAAATTTTAACTATGTACAATTCGAAGATTATATATTAATAAGCTATTTTCATTTTAAATAAAAATTATCATCAAAATATAGGCATAAAGTATTTATTAATTGTTCATATAATTAATCCTAGTAGTACCAACATGGGTATTTCTTGTCCGATTGACTTCTATCAATGAAAAATTCTCGAAATTTCAAAGAGTCCCCAATTATACACTTGATTTTTTTCCAGAATAAAGTGCTGATATTTATTCCAGAAACTTGTGAAAGTACGTTCATAAACTTTTAGATTTTTTTAAATTACTTTAAATATGTGAAAAAGTGGTTGAACACGTTGAGACCCATATTTGTACGAATAAAGTGCCGTTTTTCACATTTGTACTGTAAGAGAGAGTTAATTTCTTACACAATATACCAAGTTGCTTTGTACTCCTAAGAAAGCATTATTTTTATATTATTTATCGAACTTTATATCGCACATTTTTTTTTTTTTTTTTTTTAAGCAAAATAAACCCAACTGCTATTTGATACAGTACATGTGCGGAATTTATTTTACGTTAGGGCTAGTCGTCTATTTCCCGGTTGCAGGCCTCGATTGCCAAACGTGATTTCGTGTTAAATGTAAAACGGGAGTAACAATATATTCAAGCGTCGAAGACCGCTTCTAATATCTACCGATTCCGTTTCATGGATTTCATGGATTTCTCGGTAGAAAAACGGCAATCGATACGAACGGCACGAACAAGGGATGATACGCGGAGTTCTCGAGGCCGCGCGGGACGCGATATAACCAAACTCCGCGGATTGATGCTCATACCATTTTGCGTTCGCACCGGCGCTCCCGACTGTCGGACGCCTCCGATGGCTAAAGCACTCGCTACCGTCGACATTGCGAGGGACTCGATGTTATTTCAGCACGACACAGAAACCACGTTGCTCGGTAACGACGCCGAGAAATCGGGAAAAGAGTCTTGAGTCTTGACGAGTCCAAGGAAGCCGCGTGCGACTTGATGCTTGAGCCCTTGATGCGACCACACGAATAATAAATGATTAATGACGGTCAGCGCCCAACTTCGCCTCCTACTTCCTTTTACGGTCAAGTGCGACGTTAGCGGCTATTGGCCACGTCGCGTTTCGTCTTCGAACGTGATTGGCGACGAGTTGGACCAAAAAGTAGCGCGCCTTCTACCAATTTCTTATTTATTTATTTTATTTTCTGACTATATATATATATATATATATATATATATATATATATATATATACACACACACACGGAGTTTCTTGTTACGCTTATATTTATCTTTACTTTTATTTATTTTTTTCATTTTTGAAATTCTTTTTCGTGATTTTTTATTATTATTTAATGAATTTTGCAAATTTTTCCCATATATTATTAAGTTGTCGGCATATTCTTAATAAAATTATGACAATTATACAAAAAAGGAGAATATAACGTAAAGGAGGAGAATATAATTTAAAGGAGGATAATTTAAAGCCTACAACAATATACATACAGTTTTCTGTTTTTTTTATTAGAATATAATGTATTTAAAATCATTGTACATTGTGTGTATGTACAGGCAACAAATTTACTATTATTAAGAAAAATGCATAAAAGTTAATTACAATACACTAATTATTTCATTTTCCTTTGCTTTATCAGATGCTTTTTAAGAGCTATTTGTTTATCTCTGAAAGATCGTTTTACTTTCGTTTTCAATTTCTGCTTCAGCATCGAGAATGCTTTTCCTTTTCTTTTCTCACGATTTGTTGTACTGCACGACGGATTTTGTCGTCGATCTTTAAAACCGAATTTGTCTCGTGCTTCTTGTCCCTTCTGCAAATTCAATGAATGTCTAAGCTAATATTCTATTCCGTATATCAGACGGGAATACAACAATTTATACATACCTTCACAGATTTCATTCGAGCAGCCTTATCATGCTTGCGTTTCTTATATATGTTTTCTATATCGCTAAGTTTTACCAATTCTCCACCTTGATTCGTCTCGATTTGATCACGCGGCCTCTTAACAGCACGCTTAACGTACGTTACGTCTTGCTTTGCTAACGCGACGTCAATTTTTCTGAAGTCTTTGTCCGTGAGTAATCGTTCGGTGGATATTACGGACGCTTTTGTCTTTCTCTCAGCCGTTAATTCTTCGTTCTTCTCGGACTCGTGTTTCGCCTTCTTCTCTAATTTCTGCGCCTTCTTCAGTTGTTTCGTTAAAACGTTTTTCTTTCGCAAAACTTTATCCGTTTTTTGTTCTCCGCTATTCGCTTCACAAGTATTCTGTGCACCGTTGTTTTCGCTATGCGATAACGTTGAAGTCTTATTATCCTCATTTTCGTTAGTGGAGGATCTCGTCGTTTCATCCAAATCAGCTGTCGACACGTTCTCGCTTACTTCCTCCTCGCCGATTTCCTCCTCGCTGATTTCTTCCTCGCTGCTTTCACTTACGTCGATCCATTCGTCACCATCCTATATATTTCAATAGATTTTTTAAATATAATTTTACAAAAGATAAGTAATTGAGAAAATAATTTGGATATTTTCACTTACTTCTTCGTCACTATCATTAGTCTCTCCAGTATTCTCAGCAGATTGATTATATAAAACTTCTGCTCCTGGTACAAATTCGCTAGCCCGAATTTCGCCGTATTTGGACGACTTTATCATAACATTGGCTTCTGTAGAACGGCCTCTGTCTTTTTTACGCAATAAATCGGGCATTAAACGTCTAAACGTGCCAATTAAAGAATGCGCTGCCATCATGACGGAACGTTCCTTGTATTGCTTGTATTGTGTTAAATCCTCAAGCAAATCCTCACTCATGGCCAATGGACATCGTGTACATATCTCACGTACAGTATTTAAACTGTAAATATATGTTATAAATAAATAACGATATAAACAACATGTGTATTCGTAACAAATTATTATTAAAATAAATATTTACGCACCCAATAGCCATTACATCCGCAGAATTTCTTTCCGTTATGAAATTGTTTGCCAATGTCTTCAAAACGGGTTCTAACACCTCGGGTGGTACTAATTCATGTGAAGCCTGAGCTATAAACTGTAAAAGTTTGGTAACCTCTGAAAAAAACAAAGACGATATGTATAACATCTAAATAAAAAGTTAGGTGGAAGCTACATGCTCTTTGTATGACTCAAAACTAAAAAAAAAATTAATAAAGTTTATATAACAATTAATAGTAATCAACTATGTAGAATAGATACTTAAAAAAATTAAATATAAAGAAAGATATTTAGTTAAAAATCTAAATATTAAGGAACTAGACAATATTCAAATAATAACTTAATAATGCGTTATTAATCTCACCTCGTTGATGGGGCTGAAGGAACCTTTGTATATACGGATAAAAATTCAAGAGAAATAAACTATGCAAGCCAATAAGTCTAGAGACAACATCCAGAGTCATAAGCTTTACTTCAAATCTATCATTATTTTTTTCTATCTGCTTGAACAATCTTTCAGCAAAATCCTGAGGGTCGTGAATTAAATGCAACGCCGAAAAATTATATTGCGGCGCCTTAGATTTCTTTTTTTTGGCTTTCTGGAAGATACATTAAAATTAGAAAAGTTATAATTTACATTTCCTATAAATATTATGATAAATTCCATAAAATTAAACCACTTACTACGAATGACTGTTTAGCTTTCTTTAACTGCTTCTCTCGTTTCTTCGTTTTCTTGTTTACTTTATTGGCCAACATGATTTCCTTCATACTTGGCTCATCATCCGAATCACTATCGTCACTTCCTTTTTCCTCCGGGTCGGTTCCCAAAAAGAATTTCAAACTAGCAACCGATACTTTTGTTATTTTCGAAAAGCAACCCGTCGCTATAACGTTAACAGTCTTGACGTCGTTCCAGACATTTTTTTTGTACAATTCTATCATAATGTCCACAGACATCTTCGCGGCTCTGACATTGGGATCTTTTAGCATAGAGAACATAAAATTTTGTAATACTGTATTGACCTTCGCATTTTTATGCTTTGCATTAATATTTTTTATATCTGTAACTATATGCGTTTGGAGAAACTGCCTTAAGACCTTATCCTGACATTTTAAAAGTTCAAAAAATAAACTGAGAAGTGCAGTAGGTTCTAAAAGGGATTTGTTGCGTAGCTGGATCAACGCTTTACAAAACGTCTGTGAAGAATATAATTATAATGTAGTTGGTAATAATCACGCGCAATATTTTACAGCATAATTTAACTTCCATGCATACAATGCTTACCAATCGCATTCCATTGTCTAGTAGGACGTTATGAGTTTGTAATATATCAACAATCTCTTGGGGATATGTCTTCAAATCACCTGGATAGCAATGGGCTACCTGTAATAATGCGCAAAAAGGTAGAGAAGCTTGTTCAGCATATGCATTATTTTATCGAGTGATTTTTAAAATGATAAAAATAGTAATTATGCAGTTAATACAAATTATTATCTATACTGTTATATACATTACTTATGCACGCACAATCGATAACTGTATTTAACTTTAATTTAAATATTTAAACATTAATGTTGTAAAATATTTCATATTTAATTTAATTCAAATTTAAATATTAATGTTATATATGAGATAGGAAATGTTTAAATAAATACAGTATACGTATTTGCAAAACTTTTAATGAAGAGAAAATCAAATTATCACATCAATTTACACACAAAATTATATTTCTCATATGCCAAACTTATTTAATGCATTATACAAACTGTTACATACTAAATATATAAAAATAAAATCTTATTCTAATATAAATATAGGAATACGTGAATTGATTTTAAATACTTAAGAAATCTTCATACAATAAAGCGTTAGGCAAAGCTGTTAGAAATAAGCACACATATGAAACTGTGGCTAAAGATAAACATAATGAATTATGTATATGAAGTATATTTAATTCATGTTCGTGCTCAAGTAATTCTTTACTTCAAAGCCAATCGTCTTAGCTACGACGATAATAAAGTCGTGGCTTGCGCAGCACTTGAATTTCGTTTCATCCAACTGCGTGACGTTATTCCCGACGATAGATAGTAGACCAAGCTGGCACATGGTAGATATTTGAGCTAGCAAATTGGCATTGATGTCTACCTTCTCGTCGAGAATAGCGCAGAAGATCGCGAGCATCCTCGAGATGGTGAAGACGCGAGATTTCTTTGGCGCATCTTCTCCCGTTTTCCTAATCGACCGTAACTTCTTTCGTTTCTTACTACGCTTCATAAAAATATGTTTGTCGTACTTCGCGGGATTGTACGAAGCTAGATACGCTGCGATTAGCATGTACTTCGCGTAAAACGGTAGTTCAAAACTCAAAGCTAGCTTCGTCGTCGACTCAATCTCCCGAGACATTTGATGATCGGGTTGCAAGAAATCGCCCGTAGAAACCCTAAGATAAATGATTTCCAAATTGGATTTCAGAGTGGCAGAAATGTTTCGCCACAGCGCGGCAACGTTGTCCGGCTCAATTCGCTTACTCTCTACGGGTTCTATGTATTTAGCAAAATTTATTTTGGCCATGTGCCGAAGCTCGTTTAGATCTCTACAAAATCGGAAAAATACAGAAAGAAAGAGATTCAAATAATTTTTATAAAAATCAGCTTCGTAATTCGCTGGCTTGTCTAATAACAGCAATTGGGCCAATTCGTCCTTCGTGTACTGGGGAAAATAAATCTTTATAGGCTTCAATGCGCCTATCTTAGTGTTAAATTTATCCCACACGATCTCGCTTATCAAAATCGTACATATATTAATACCGGATAATTCTCTGAGTCTTAAGATCGATGGCAAAAAGGTCGCGTCAAAGTGTCTTATCTTATGACATTTATCGAATACCAGCACGATCGGACGTTTATCGTTGTGGGAAATCTTTTTAAGCGCGAGTATAAAATCCATGATATTGTCGCAGCTGTATTTCAATTGCGTATCTGCGCTCAATTCTCTCGTAGACGCGGCTAAATCGTCCAGGATATAATTATATATGTGTTTACTACCTAAATGCTCTATACAATTAACATAGCTGACGTTATACTTTAAGTGATTGAGCAGACTTTGGATAATTAACGACTTTCCAGTAGCCATATGACCATAAACGAATATGCTTTCTGGCAATGGTTCGTCCACTACGCCGATCAAGGAATACAGCCGTGCTATAATTTTTTCACGGCATACAATGTTATCCTTTCTCGTCATCTTTTTTAAATATTTTTCCATGATTATACGCCTTAAAATTACTCAAGAGATAAAACTGAAATATACAATCAATTTGTAGCTTTTGTTGCTTATACCGTGTCGCACTTATTTGAGAAAGGTAAACGACAGCTTTGGCAAAGCGCTCTTCTAATGGATTTATGATAATACTTAAACTTAGGCAAATCGCATGTATATTTTTATCGCTTCTATAAATTAAGCATGTGCGTGTGCGCTAACCTGAGCCAAGAAGGTTATCAGCTCATCGAGACTTTTGTTAAATTGCGTGGGCTCCAAACGAAAAACTTCTAAAGTAGACTTGTAATGCTGATGTTGTTGAAGAAACTGTAAACAAACATATTATTCGAAACTTTTGAAATAACCACATGGTTATCCTTATTTATATGCAATTGACAAACAAGGATACACAGGAATGGCTCCTAGATTATATTAGTACAATATGCAGCAATATAAAATTATATTGTAACTAGTGACTCACATAAATGTATGTTATTTATATACACGTACAATGGATAAGGTAGTCAATATATCAACAAAGAAAGAATAAAATATAATTCAAAGATAAAAGGGTGAAGCATGGCTGCGTGTGAGACTGCTCAATTCATAGTTAGTGAGTCCCAGATTAGTCCCAACCCTCATCTCACGTATGCTTTGATTTTATTTGAGAAGGCCTGTTCTTTTTAGATGAACTTCTCGCGTGGTTCATCTTTCCTCTTTCTTTTCACGTTGAAGAGAAAAAGAGAAAAGATGAACCGTGCAAGCTCAGCTTGCTCAGCTAAAAAGAACAGGAATAGAGATTGATCAAAGAGTTGAAATAAAGGAGTATATGAAGCAGTGGCCGTTTCACAAACCTATATTCCATTTTTATATATGAAACATATAATGTAGAAAAATAAAACATACAGTAAAGATACAGAGCTTACCTCTTCTTTGTAAGACTCTGGATCACGTTTGATAAGATTCTGCAGTTGTGGAAGATTATCCGGTAATTGATTGTTGTGTCTTACCATGTTTAAAACCTATATGAATAAACGACTGTGATCATTACGGAAAATACGCAATGGATTTTAGCGAAATACGGAAACTAACGCGGGGAAAAAGCGTCTTACCGTGGAAATAAGAGCGAGCATGAAAATAATAATGTACAGCATCGTTATCGTTATCATACTTACGTTCTACGCGGCTTCGAAAATAATTGAGCCTTATAAATCGTTTTCGGTCTGGTTTCGCGGTGAAACACTGCAATCCTTATCCCATACTCCGTATGTCAAACGTTAAATCAGCAAGTTCCTTAGGCTTTAAAAATTTTCCTCACATAAAATATCGTAACTTTAAATATCAATACTCCACGTGCATGCAGGTTGATGCAGGTGGAGAATTCGTCATGGGTAGCGAGACTGTTGCGCGTCCCTAGCTAGCGGCCCCGAACAGAACCTTCCAAATCGTGTATTGGCTGCATTCAGCCGAAACTCCGCTAGCTACCAATCGTTGGAGAGGAAACGAGCGACTGCTCACGAATCACGATTGCTAGGCTCATGATGGAAGAATACCAGGTGTAACATTCCCGTGGATGCGCAGTCGTTCAAAGTAATGGCCGCTCTTGAACCAATCAGAAATTAGCCCCGAACTTGAAAAACCAATATGGCCACCGCTACAAGTTAGGTTAGTGGAACCCATGATCGCCGTTGCCGCGCGTGTATGTACCAGGTACGCTTAGAGCCTTAGTGCGCTCGTTGTCGTCGACGTCGTCGACGTTACCGAATGTGTTATCGTGGTTCACGTGGTTGTAGCTGTTAGGCCGTGATCGACGACAACAATCCGCTGTGGCAGAGAAAGTTTTATCAGAGGTAACCTCGTTTTCACGAGATTCCTATCGCAATTTCGATAAGTTTATTAAATACTCGGAACGTGAATCAACGACAAACACGTCGTGAACACGTGATCTCTCTTGTTCACATCGCGCGTGATCCTGACGTCGTTCTCTTCTCGCCTTCGTTCTTGGGTCCTTCGTGAATACATATAATCGCACGATAATCCGACCGCCACACTGTCAAACGCAAAACCGCTACTATTTAAAGCAGGAGCAAGACCAATGTGTAAGGTAAGTTGTGTGTGAATATCACTGAATTAAATGAATAAACCACAAAAATACCTATAGCTTGTAAAAATGATAAAAATTAAGCAATTGTAAATAGTGTATCAGCTTTTTATGAGTGTACTTCATATTTGTTTTCGTTTGCAGACACAATGCCTTCATGCTGCATAATAAATTGCAAAAGTCGGACATATTATGCAGAGAAGAAAGGAATAATCTTTTATAGATTCCCAAACGAAGAAAACATTCGTCAGGCATGGATAAATGCTTGTCAAAGGAGCGAAGAGAGTATAAAAATTGATTCTGGTAAGTTGATATATATATTTTTTATATAGTAAAATATAACAAAATGACCTATAGTATAATATTATAAATTATATCAGTATTAGATATTTTTTATTTTATTTGTATTATTGTAGCAAGAATATGCAGTCTTCATTTTGATGACGATTGTTTTATAACAAAATGGACAGACTCAATAAAAGCACCACCAAAACAACTGCGGCGGTTAAAAGTAGGTTCCATTCCTACAAAAATGTTAACTTTGGAAAAAACGAGAAAAAGAAAAATGTCCAACAGTGATATGGCAATCACAAGCAAGAGAATTAAAGTATTGTGAGTTTTCTTTTCTTTTTATAAATATGTATTTACAAATTTTTGTAAATATTGTAACATTGTTACTTTTCATATTTACCTTGCATACTTACCTTATCTTACATATTTACTTTTCATACTTTACCTTGCATACTTACCTTTTATACTTACTTTGCATACTTACCTTTCATATTTACCTTACCTTACATAATTACTTTTTATACTTACCTTGCATACTTACCTTTTATACTTACCTTGCATATTTACCTTTCATACTTATCTTACATACTTACCTTTTATAATTACCTTACCTTACGTACTTACTTTTCATACTTACGATATTTTATGAATTTTAGAGTAACATTCATGAAATAATCGTATGCAATATTTTTCTAGATTCGGGCTTTTGAACCTATATTTATATGATCTTTTTTCATTCTTACGATGAATAGAACGTGCTCTTAGAGTTTGACCACCTATTTCTAAAATACACCCTGTATACATGCTTATTACTGTGTGTACATAAAAAATATTTAAACTTATATTATTTATTTACAGACAAAACTTCAGAATACCAACATACTCCGATCTTGCATACTTACCTTTCATACTTATTTTACCTTATATACTTACTTTTCATACTTACCTTTCATACTTTTTTTTCTTACATGGGGAAATCTTCCAAAGACACCCTCATCCCTTGGGCGAGGGACGAGGGTAGTGTGGGAATCATTACCATGTGCATCCCAGGCTAAGGTACTGGTAGTGTATATTGGAACGCAATTTATGAAAGACATAATATAGTATTATAGTGTAATAAGATAGTGCATAAAATAGTACATAAATAATATAATATGTAATAGAATAATATTAATTAACGTAGATAATCATTTATAATTATCATTTTTTACTTATAACACAAGTTTTTATTAGTTTCCAAGTTTCTTGTATTTTACTCTTCCACATATTAATTTATTTGTATTTGTATTAACTGTATTACATATTTTCATTAATATCGTGTTTGAATTTCACGCCAATTTCGGGGCTAATTTCTTATTGGCTCTTCTTGTATTCAGCCGCCATTATGCGCAATGTTACACCTGGTATTCTTCCATCATGGCTAGGCTAGCGGAGTTTCGGCTGAACGCAGCCATTGATGCGATTCAAAGATCGGGCGCGTATGCGAGTTATAAAATGAATTTTTTAATAAACCTGAGGGGAATAGTCGATTCTGATTGGTGAATTTCCTTACAATTTACTTCTTACGTCTTCCGTCGATTCGTGTGTGAAGGCCTTGAGCCTTACTACAGCTTACTACAGTTATTGGCTGCGTTTCGATATATTCACTGCCAGGGCTGCGTTCCAAAATTCACTCTAGTTAACTAAAATGCTATAGTGTACGTGACGTAAACTATAAATTTTAGTTACCCAGAGTGAATTTTGGAACGCAACCCAGTACTGAAAATCTATAGTTTACGTCACGTATACTATAGATTTTCAGTACTGGCAGTGGCAGTGAATATCGAAACGTAGATCGGGCATAGCTGTCAAGGTAGTCACGTGACAGGAGTGATGGCCAACGTGGTGGGTGGTGGGCCAGGGCAATGGGCATTTTCTCGTAGCGTTTTTTCTTGGCTGCACTATTGCCCACTAGTGCAACACTAGTGCAACATTAATGCAACGCTATTGGGTAGTGCAGGGCAGTGCAGGGCGATAGTGCAGCCAAGAAAAAACGCTATCAGGAAACACTTGACGCTGTCGACTTTTACGTCGAATGCTACGCTTGTCACTTGAGTTGTATCTCGGTGACGCCTATAGCCACTAAAATCGCAACGGTAAAATCACCACGAATATAAACATATACGTTTAATGTGTATAACATATTTGTTTTGTACGTTATACATGTTTACATTTTTTTCCGGTCCGTGTACAATAAAATTCGCACAGCTCTCGGTATATTATTAATTCGAGTTTAAATTTTTTTCACCGTGAGTGTGTTCCAATATATAAAAAAGTCCGAGTTTACCATTGTTTACCATCGAGACACGCTTCGTTGGGCGGAAACAATGCCGAGCATCGAGTTTGGACAACGGAGCAGCGGCGGCATCGCGGCGTCGGAGGCACAAATGTTTTCAGAATTCGAATTTTTAGGTTAAGTATTATATAGTATTTTTCGATTAAATGTTATTATATATTGATTATCTATATGTGCAAAACGTTCAAGTATGTGATATCATAATTTCACGCAATGTTTTGCACATTGATAACGGGATATCTCTTGTTTACTTCTGTATATTGTCATCTCGCAGTCTATTAACCCTTCGTAGTCACACATTGGTCCATTGGACCCAAATTCATTTGGATCTAAATATCAGCTAAATGCCTAGCTCAAAATGGGGCTTGGTCCACCATCTACAAGAGTTTGAAGTATCCTCTGTAGGTAGAGATCGTTAATCATATACTCGTTCATGATTTTTTATTTCAACATGTTGCCATTTGATTTCTCATAAAACCGTAGTTTAACTTACATTCTAGAATGTTCAAGGTATGTTCCAGAATTATTAGAACTCGATCGGACCAATACCATTAGAATGGCAACCATTCAAAATCGACTGGGTCCATATGACCCAGTGTGACTAACACGGGATTCTAGAGAAGTGTGACTACGAAGGGTTAATGCATATTTTCATCCGTGTCGCTTGCTGGAAAATGTTCATTGTAACGTTACATGCAAGGAGTAAAATAAAATAAAATAGAATATCCGAGCTCGCATTGTTGCAACAATTAGCCAGTAATTATCAGAATGTTCCTTTTGCAGAAGGAAGCAGTCAGTTTATTTCCGACGACCTTTTTCAATCATGGAGTTCCGAATTAGGGATACCTATCGTACCAGAGGAAGATACAATCCTGGATTACGATAAAGATACGAATGAAGGGGTGAAAGACATATTCGACTTATGGACCCCCTTTAAACAGCTCGACTTTGTTGGTGCACAAAGTAACTCAAGTACGTGTCAAAGTACCCAGCTTTTAAAACTTAATCAATTCTTTACCATCTCGATATTTTTTATAGGATTGGAAGAAATAGAGATACTAAATAAAATTAAGTTTGAACCTGAAAGCCCAGGTGCACAATTCCCATTATCGCCCAGTAGCCTGAATCATTCGGAATCTAGTGATTCAGATAGACAAGTGAGATGTTCGATGCAAGAATTGTCAAACTGTGAGATCCAAAATCTAAAAACAGAGGTATATGCTGCAGCATGTGTGTAGTTTCGAAGAAAGATACAAAAGTCTGAGCCATACTTAATAACTGAATTTTTTTTCTTTCAGTTTACTTTAGAGACGCCGTTAATTTCTTCTCCGCAATGCGTATCTCCATTATCGCAATCATCTCAATCGTCTTCAGGTACATCAAGTGTAATGCAACAAGTTAAATTCATACCTGTTAACGAGGAAGACATAGAGCCTACAAAGTACATTCTCGCAAAAGCGGATTCTGCGAAACGCGCTCATGTCCAACCCATAAACATTGCACAACATATAAAATATGGTAAAGATAGATTACTTTTTTATGTGAATGTAAAATGATTCTCTAGTAACATGTTATTATAAAAAAATTTTTACTATCTTGGAAATTACTTAATTCAAATACATAACTTACTATTAAATATCAGAATTATTGAAAGATTAACTCAGTATGTTTCTTTTTATCTCAAAGAAACAGTTTTTATCATTATGAACAATTGATTATTTTCAAAGTCATCAGTGAAGCTTGTAATATTCAACGTATTTGATACTTATTGTTTTCAATAAACATAACTAAGAGAATCATCTTTTATATGCATGGCATATATGTAAAGAGTATTCATATTTTTAATATCTACAGAAGAGCCTCAAAATACTATTTTCCTTCAAGACATCGCCACATTCGCACAGAATGCAAATTCACAGCACGTATTGTATCCCTCAAAACTTCGGATATTACCGAATAAACAGAAAAATTCATTGAATATCAGCACAAATGATAAAAAAACGAAAACCGCATCCTTTACATTACCGCAAAACGTAAAAATAATCAATACCGTATCAAACATTTGCCCAACAAATACTACCGAGTCAATAGACGCTTCTACTATTTTAAACAATGGATCTGTGAAATGTAACGACATTGTTGTTGCAAACAAAACCATGAGTTATACGCCATTTCAAGTAATGCGGAATAGAATAAACTCCAATTCATTAATTGTACCGAATGAAGCAATTGATCTCATGAATTCGCCAAAAAATAATCAGGAATATAAATTGAAAGCATTAAAAAGACAACAAAGAATGATAAAAAATAGAGAATCTGCTTGCCTCTCACGAAAGAAGAAAAAAGAATATGTATCTTCTTTGGAGAAACAAATATCTGAGTTGAAAGAAGAGAATAAACAACTAAAATTGGTAAACAATCTATGCATGTGTAGATATATACATTACATTTTTATATAAATTTGTAATAAAAAGTATAAATTAATTTTCAATAATATTACATTTTTTTAGGAAAATTCCGTCTTAAAACAGAGACTATCAAAAATGGAAAACAATATAATAGATAATAATAACGTACATAAATATTTAAGTTTTAAGCCTTTGAAAAAGAAAGCAAAGGAAGGCATGTATCTTTGTCTTGGTATAATTTTTCTGATATCTTTCAACATTAATGGTTTTAAGTAAGTACTACAATGCAATCTTTTTGAAGAAATAGGTTTTATTTTTTAGAGAGAGCTTAATTCAATTTCAACATTAACGTAATTGTTTTATATTTTTACAATATCTCTATACAATAAAATCTGAATATGTTAGATATCTATTATTTTTCATGACACATAAATAAAAGAAGAAAAGTTTTTTCTTAAAATTTGAAATATTCTTTAAAGTCAATAGAAATATTTTGAGTTTTTTTTAGTTAAGCAAATTATTGTATATTTTACACAGATTATATTTTACACATGACACCTAAAAATAAAACATCTTTTATTTCTGTTTAAGGGAACCACTTTCACAAAATGTACATTTTAAAACTGAATCTGACAGTTTATCGATACCTATAGCAGAAGATAAACATAATAGAAGATTGTTCTGGTCGGTTGATGATAACAATATGGAGGATCAAATTGAAGAAAGTTTTAATAAAAGTGTACCGATACACCACCAACCAATATGTCCGATGTATATTAATCAGAGTGAGTCGATACGTTTAGATAGCGAGTTGAGACGCTGGATCGTTGGTGAATCTGATCGAGATAATCAGACTGCTCTAAGGAAAACGAAGTTACAAACAGATTCGTTAAATGTGTCGTTGTCAAGGTCGCCACTGGTAGAAAAAGCAAGAAGAAAAGTGTATTTATCACGAGATAGGAAAATAAAAACTATGCACAAAATGATCGATATTCCTACCGTTGCTCAATATCCAGATAATAACGCGATTGAAATCTTTTCTCCGATATTGAGTGAACATGCGTCTTTATTTGAAGCTTTAGGAAGAAAAGACGATACATTTTATGTTGTCTGGTTTAGTGGCGAACATTTATTATTGCCGGCTTCCCGGAAAAATAACACAGCTAGACCTAAAATGTCTTTAGTTCTACCCACTGTGTCTATAAATGGCAAGTAATGTTAATTTTATATGGATATACATACGACTGTGTGTAACAATACGTAGCAACAATACACAGTATTGCAATAACGTCTTTCTCTTTCAGGTACGTTTTCGACGCCACCTAATCATATAACAATGATGCAAATTGATTGTGAAGTAACCAATACACAACTGCTACATTTACAACAGTCCATCATACCTGTCCATTTGCGAAACAGTAAACCTACGAGTCAATCAAATCAATCTAATTCTGTTGAGGATATAGACAATTCATCCACAGATAATACCACTAGAAATTATAAACCGTACTTTTTGAAAGAAACAAATCGAAAACAACGATATAGAAAGCACTTGCAATGATTATAAAGATTATAAAGATAAAGAAATTTTGTTAGAAATTTTGAAGTTTTACGTAGATAAAAATACTTAAGTATATAGTATAAGTATGTTCCTAGTCCTAATGCGAAAAATATAAAAGATATTAATGATATACAATATAACGATAATATATCGTACTTGTTTATGCAATAATGCAATTATATTGTAATTATTATACTGTAGTTACACAATAATAATTATACTTCGAATCATAATGTATTTGCACCATTCTCTTCACGATTAACTTTTTCAAACTTTTCTTATTTATCGTTTTTAGAAGAAATGTTATGAAATTTATCGAGAAAAATATAAATATATATGATTGTTTTTACATACTTATTATTTTATTCATAGAAAAAAGTACCCCATTATGAGATAGGCTCGCGTAAACGTAGTAATAGACACATATGGTACGTACATGTGAGCAGCAGAATAAGAAATAGAACAAAAGAGTCGTTTTGGAATAAAACATAGAATAAACATTCTTACAAGAAATTAAATTTCTATGGAAAGATATCAATTTATTCTTTATTCTTAGATAATTGTTTGTAATAATAGCAAATTAATAACAATTAAGTATAGTTTGCATTAAATTGTTTTATTCCAAGTTAATTTGATCACTTAGCTTTCCAATCTTTATTATAAAAAATTATATTATCTGTAGAAATATATTTATACGCTGTAAATATAGCTTTTTTCTCAAATAATATGTGCAGCAATGTTACTATAAAATCAATTTAACTTTATTATTGCACATTAATTATTATTTTTCTTCAAATTATATTATGCAATGTGTATAATATAATAGTACGTAGTGAAAATATATATATTAAACATTTTTGCATGCTGTGTGTGTGTGTGTGTGTGTGTGTTCATATAGCAATGCAATTAAGTCATACGCGCGGAGTTCATCTATAAATAATATGTTTGGAATCACTTCAAGTCTGGAGTAGAATTTCCCAGATAACATCGTAAATCCGTCAAGGTTGACTGAATTATCTTGGCTTTAATGGACATTTTACCTAATCGTTGATGGGCGGTATAACGATGACAGCCACCAAAAGAGTAATAATAGTCACCACCTAAACACAATATGATAATTTTAATCGTCTCTCCTAGCTCTACATGCTTCGCAACCGTCTAATCTCGTTTGTTTAAAAGTTTCAACATTAGCACGATAAACAATAATTCATAAATTCAATAAGAATTATAACAACTATATATACATTTCGCGCAACTACTTTGACAACTTATATTCCCACCTTCGGTCCCTTTAATCCACAATACGTCGATGGGCGGTACCGTGTGCTCAGTCTCGACGTTTTTCAACGCGCCCATCAAACTTTCGACCTTTTCCTCGTTCACCACGGCAGGGAAAGGTCTGATAATTACGTCCATCGGAATGTCGTGCACCTCTGCGCGAGGACTCGAATGAATCGAGCTGGCTACTTGACACATACTCCTTCGTATCATTTTATATTACTTGACGCTTTAGACGATCTCGCGATGATCTCACGTGGTCACGTGTGTCACGTGTGCATTGATGATTGTGCAAATAAACGATCAATCTACGGAGACTTCCTAAAATTATATTAATTTGCGCTCTCGAGAAAAAAAAAACGGATTTATACTGAGCGATCGACTTTACTACTGCATCAGAAATTGATGAGGATGTTATATAACGAACAGGTTGAAAACACCTCAACTTCCGAAAGAAAAGAAAGAGAGGAAAGGTGAATCGTACAAGACGTTCAGCTAAACTGAACAGGCTTATTTACATCATATGTATTATGTATATACATGTACACATGCACCGTGCACCGATAAGATACCTCCAGGTACCTCGATGCTATGCTATTGAATCTCTTCTCGGTAATCTCGGTTACAAATCAATACAAATACTATCAATATATAGATACGGTTGTATCTCGTGCCAACTTTCAAAAATAAAGAAAAAGTATATATACCTAAGAGAAATTATTTTTGAAGAAATTTCAAACTAAATTAGAAAGCTATCATATACGTTTGTATATAATTTCTTGCTTATTGTATTTTTTACTTATAGATTAGGATTATATATATATAAGATTGTAATAAGATTGTAAAATTAGGTTCATCTCAGTTTTTTTACTCATCTTTTTTTGTATTTACATATATATTTTCATAAAATAGAGAGAGAATATTGATTACATAATAATCGTTAATCAATTGCACTTTGTTTTTACATGACCCTATCCAAGCGCTTAAAAATAAAGATAACTCTAGTAACCGTAGAAAAGAACAAGAAGAGATCTTAAAAACGCGTTGCGAATTTACAGCATCGACATAAATATGAGTTACAAAGAGCAATTACATTTATGTACAAAATCTATTTTAAAATTAGATTTATTATAATATATTACATGTATTCTAGAGGAAAATTAATGTGTTTTTATACGACACTTGTACATATATGCCACATAATGAAGATACATTTTAAGAACTCTTGTCTTTTTAATATTGTACAAAATTCCCAATAAATAATTCCACTTTATTTTTGCTCACTCAATTATCAAACATAAATTATGCATTTATTGGGTACTGTGGCATCGTGAGAGAGCAATAATGAATAATGACATAGCGCATTAATACAAAACTAAACATATATAAACCGAAATCATTGAGCACTGTCGTAAATAACGTGAGTGATACTTTAAACATATAAATTAATCTAGGTTTGACATTGCACAATATCAAAGCAGCAACTAATAGATTGCCGTCTTGTGCCTCGTATAATGTCGTACAGCTGTATAGACGTCCTACCGTCAGTAACAAAAAAGGTATAATAACTGTCTGTAAGTATTAACAATACATGTAATAAGTTATTGACATGGATATACAATGAAATATAAAGTAAGATTATATATATATATATATATATATATATATATATATACACACAATATATGCATACCTTCCCAAATAAATTGTCATATTTCAGCACTAGAAAAATATTGACGATCCCAGCTAGCAGGACAAGATTGATACGATTGAGTAATAATGTATATAATATAAATTTCGACTT
The DNA here is from genome assembly GCF_048541705.1 of Temnothorax americanus. NCBI lineage: Eukaryota > Metazoa > Arthropoda > Insecta > Hymenoptera > Formicidae > Temnothorax > Temnothorax americanus. The sequence goes on from NW_027509297.1 coordinate 895,420, forward strand.
AGATATTTGTCTTGGTGAATGTATATTTTTATCGCTGGTATCATTTGAAAAGCCTTCATGTTCGTCGTCGAATCTTGTACAATCTTGCGGTTTCGTATTGCCACTGATATTGCATATAAGACCGTTTCTGATATTGTCCTCCTCAAAATTCGATTCCGCTTTAAGACTGTGGCTTTCCACTCGTGGATCGTTATCTGCAAAACATTCTTAAACTGCATCTGTGCAAGTATCAAATATCTACATACATTAGAAAGATATTAGTGAGGATAAATATTGTTCGTACAAAATATTTGAAGAAACCGCAGCAAAAATAGATTTAAAAAAAGTTTTCTTTCTATGCTGTAACATGTTGCTGTAAAATGTTGGCCACGATATACCAGGATAGGGTGTTTTATTAACATTTAAGCTTAGAATACTCATTGTCAATGATTGAAACCAATGTAATTTTGGTGAGCCTAGATTAATCTAAAATTAAATTTAGCAAAATAATAGTGGTTTGAATTCCTGGTTGATACATCAATGTTTCCTTTTTAGTTGCTATACGACGTAAGCATATGGCATCTTGTAACAGCTACTTATTCAGAATTACGTTTGTCTCTTTCTACAACTTGACAAAATAATCCACATTGAGAAGACAGAAAGACAGATATGTAGATTAAAATAGGATGTGGTACAATGGTGATGTACAATGGTTGGCAGAATGGTGTCAGAAACATAGTAAAGTTTATTAACAAAATAAGGACGGCAGATTGATAACGGAAATCAAGCAGACTTTGATGTACCTGCTATATATAATGTAGGGTCTGTTTTCTATTGCTGAACGGGGGGCTGCACTAGTTCGGCAATAGAAAACAGACTCTTGATCTTTTTTACTCCACATTGAAAAGAAGAAAATAAACTCTGAACTATATATAGTGCAGCCAGGGTGTGTTTGTCAAGATCTTTTGCGTTTAAAGTGCCATTAGATTTTCGCAAAACTTGAATTGTGTATTTACTCTCGTGCGCCTCGTATTAAATCTGATTACAAACATGTTCCTGCTTCGACGTGTTGGTTATATTTACCCTTGATTTCGCCCGGACTGATCCTTCCTGTAATTTTGCGTAGACGACTTTCTGAGTTTTCTAATATTCGTCGCCTCCTCGCTTCCCTCCTGGCGTCGGTCTCGGCCATCGTCGTGTTTAACAATTAAATTGAGTAGTTTAAATACGCGTCGACAGCTAATACGCGATACGCGAGTCCACGGTCCACGTGAGCTTTTTGCAACGTGTACCACATATACCATATACCATCAAACTTACTTGACTGCGCGTCAATCGAGGAGGTTAGCGAAGCAAGGCATTTGTTCACGATACGAATGATGTGGAACTGAAAACACGTTTTTGCTGTTCTTCTTTTTCTCCTTCTTCTTGATAGTAGATCTATTCTGTCAATATCAGATATTTGCAAGATCAAAAGATGATTTGAGGTTAGGTTGAATTGACTATATATTCACCTCATCAGCCTATCAGGGTTTTTACTTGAGCGATTTGCGAACAAGATGAATTCTATGACCAAAATTTCATTTGAAATGTGTATCGCAATGATTTCGAGTAGAGATTTTGCTCGAGACTCGTGTAGATTTGTCGTGGAAACTCAGAGATGCTTGCACAGCATTTATTTAATGTTTTTCTAAAATATATTTCTAATTAACAACGGGCAATATCATATGTATATTTAATTTCATTTAACACATGCTTATACGTACATAACGCTGTATGCATCATCTTCGTCTTATACGGTTTAAAAATATGAAGCATTCAAAACACAGAACTAAAAAATAGACAATAGGTATCAGAACGACTTGAATCAAACTCTAATTAATTTAATCGCCGCTCTGCATCGATCTATTAATTATTTGGATAGAATGGCAAGAAATTCCGCCAGTTGGATCGATTTCTGATCAAGTTAATTGAAGTTTAATCAGAGTCATTTTTATATTAAACTAGAGAAAAAAATAGAAGCATATGTGACATTCAAATGTGAAGCATATGTAACATATACTCCAATACAATCAAATATCCCTATTATCTTGGATCAAACAATTTCTCTATCCTTAATCTTATCTTCTGTCTTTAATTCGCTTGTCATTCTACGCGCGGTCATGTAATCGAGCAACAGACGTGAAATAGAAGCAACGCAGGAAATAGTGTTAAGGATACGAAAATTCAGATCGTGAAGAATACAAAGGAGATAAGAACAAATGTTTCAAACGGGAAAGTTCGACTGTATTGTGTCAATTTGATTGATCACGTTTGTTTTCTGGACGCTCTCTTCAAATAAACTGCACCTATTCTGTCTATCAAACGCAATGAGCGCACATGTGTAGAACCAAGAAATTACAAAATAAAAATAAGAAATAAGAAGTTAATTTCAATATATGAAAAACGCTTCTCAGCTCACAAAAAAAAAGAAATAAAGAATCGAGCTATAGTACAGTTTTTCCACATGTTGAATCTTTTATTCCATACATTTATGTCCCTTCTTAAAATAGAGAAATTCGACTATGATGTTGTAGATGTGAGAGCGCTGTGATGTTTTGATTTCATGCTTTTCGAATATAAGTGGAGATCTCGAGGAAGAAACCCGAAATAGGTTCGTTCAATTCCAAATCAAAATTAGGAAAGTTAAATGTAAACCACGTAACATGGATATGGACGGTGATAAGGATATGATATTGATGTTATCTAAACTGAAAAAATATTGTGATTATAAGAAAGTATATTATAGTTTTTAGTTACTATATGGATGGTAAGCATGATAAGTATTTATAATTCACAAACATATTATAAAATTGTACATACGCATATGAAAAAGAAGAAATAGTAAGATGAAAGATAACTCATGTTATTTCAAGATAAATTTCACAATCCTTAATGATGTAAATATAATGAACATACAAATTGTACATACGCATTTGAAAAAGAAGAAATAGTAAGATGAAAAATAACTTATGTTATTTCAAGATAAATTTCACAATCCTTAATGATGTAAATATAATGAACATACAATATACATATATAAAATATTGACAGTATAAACCATCATATGCATCTGCTGCTGCCATCATCATAATAGTCACCTCATTTGGGTTAGTATAATTTCTATAAAAAGCAAGAGGAAAGATAAGCTCGTTAGAGTATAAGCACCTAAAAAAATGTAACTTAAAGTATTGATATTTGATGTTAATTTCTATATATTATGTGCAAAGGATTTATTATAACTATTTAACATAATAATTAAGGAATATTTTACACAGAAATGACGGTTACATAAATTTATTACGGAAATAAAATATATTATATTGTACGTTACAAAGTGTGCATAATGTATAAAAATAAAATACAAGTTAGGTATCTAATAGGTTTCGGTATACACGAACGATGCTTACTTCATAAGATCAAAAACGCAAAATATCGATATCAGAATACCAACTATGCCAATAAATATGTAGTCGCTTACCGTCTTCCAGTTTTCACTAATCTCTTTTAGAACTGTCACAACTCTTTTCCACGTAGAGACAAAATATGTATATATCTGTGTACGTATATGTGTATCATGAGGTTGTATAGTTGTCTTTTTAACATCGTTTATCGATGTATCTATTGCCGTATTCCGTTTCATCGCAGTTTGTAAAGCACGTTTGCTAACGTAAAGTTCCAAGCCCTCTGCAGACCCGTGTCGTTGATCTAAATAGAACGTAAATGTTTTATTATTTAACAGCATAATTATAATTTAACTACATATATATAAATATAATCTTTTCTAGTTAATGCAATCTTCTTATTACCAATGTTAGTATCAGGATCATTTCCAAATGTACACTGTGCGGTATCAGTGCCCCAACCTATTTTAATATTCTCTTTGTTTTTTATTCTAATATTGGAGAAATTTGCAGCAATGGACTCAGCGATGGACATACTACATTGGTTGGGGCACTCCGAATCCTATTTTTCACGTTTACGAGTCTCGGGTTCACGTTTAACATTGGATTTTACAAAATTATAATGACCTGCTTTAATCATATCTTCCTCCCATTTTTTCATCTCAATCTTATATTTTTCTAATAAATCTTTTGCTTCTGCGTTATACTTATTTTTATCTTCCGTCGTCATATTTCTCCATTCTTCAGTCACATTATTTATCCAATCCTAGAAATATGTAGAAAAAAGTTATTTAAAACATCCTTAAAAATAATCTCGAAAATTTTAGATACCTATCTTGTTAGATACATATTTTTGTGTAAAAAAAATGTGCAAAAGTTGAAATATATTTAAAAAAATTTAGATTAAAATATAAGCTACAGATTTAGAAGTCATGTAATTAACTTACTCTGTATAGTTCTTGTGGCTTTTTGGTAAGCCTTTTATTTTGCAAGAATAACATAAAGGTAGATAATGGTCGTTTTGGTTTCCCAAGTTCTGTAAGTTTCTGCCAAAAAATAAGAATATGTCGCATAATTTGAAAATATTTGTATATATGTATAATAAACATTAATCTTAATATAAATACTTGTTTAACTTCGCCCTTGTTCAAAGCATATCCTTTCTTCAATAATTCTTGTACTATTTCCATCTTCTGTTCATCGGTTAAAGAATTCTCATAATCCTTTAATTTCTGCTTGTACACAGAACTTTGTTCAAAATATTGCTCCTGAAAATTCTGCTTTGTCTTTGAGTCAATTTCCGCCCATTTCTCTGACGCCTTTTTTATGAGTTCTTTTGATTTATAATCGGGATACTCTTTTTGCAACTCATTTCTCACAGCGTTATAATATAACAGAAATGCATTCGGAGGTTTTTTTGGTTTTAGTGGTAAGGAATCTTTTTCTATCCCGTGTTTCGATTCAAATGTAGTAAAATCTTGCGCAGAAGCAAATTCCCTGATAAAAAATTTTAAATTTTTATTCATTGTAATTTTCAAGATATCAAGCTTAGTCTTTTACATTGTATTTTATTTATTTATGTGCAACTTGAAAATATATAGACAAAGTTGAAAAATATTACACAAATGTGTTTTATCTCTGTTATCTTAATATTACATATATTTCATGTATATTAATCTATCAAAATTTACTGTGGGGTCTTGACCTAACCACAAAAATTAAATTATCACGTGGTAATCTCCATATGATTATAAATCGCTATAACGATTTCCATGCTACCGGAAAAGTTTTGCTTGTTCTTATTTCATGAAATATTATAAATATGTTGTCCCCGTAATTTATAAACATTTGAAAACTGTTATACAGATTTAGATTATCGATTATAGAAAAGAGAAATAATTTTCTTTACCTAATACAAAAGAAATTTAGCGGATTGAGCTGTTTCCTATTAAGAGGAAACAGTAACCTGCAGGTTGCCGTAATCATGGTACACGTGATTTCGGTCAATCAGGCAATCTGAAACAACTTCGAACGACTCTTCCAGAGATACTTATTTCAATATTTCGCCAAGAAACGGATCAGAAGTGGTTAGAACACGAGACCAAACGAAATTTAACGAGAGGTTTGTTCTTTATTGCCGAACTTTTTGCACTAGTGTACACTAGTGACACCGAAGCGTTCTTTATTGCAGTGCAACGTAGAACAAAACCGTTCTTTATTGCAGTGTAACCAAGTTCAGTGCGATAGTTCAGTGCATGATGGAAGAATACTAGGTGTAACATTGCGCATAATGGCGGCTGAATACAAGAAGAGCCAATAAGAAATTAGCCCCGAAATTGGCGTGAAATTCAAACACGATATTAATGAAAATATGTAATACAGTTAATACAAATACAAATAAATTAATATGTGGAAGAGTAAAATACAAGAAACTTGGAAACTAATAAAAACTTGTGTTATAAGTAAAAAATGATAATTATAAATGATTATCTACGTTAATTAATATTATTCTATTACATATTATATTATTTATGTACTATTTTATGCACTATCTTATTACACTATAATACTATATTATGTCTTTCATAAATTGCGTTCCAATATACACTACCAGTACCTTAGCCTGGGATGCACATGGTAATGATTCCCACACTACCCTCGTCCCTCGCCCAAGGGATGAGGGTGTCTTTGGAAGATTTCCCCATGTAAGAAAAAAAAGTATGAAAGGTAAGTATGAAAAGTAAGTATATAAGGTAAAATAAGTATGAAAGGTAAGTATGCAATAAATTGCAAGGTAAGTATAAAAAGCAAGTACGAAAGGTAAGGTAAGTATATATATGTTCCGGATGCATAATAACTGTTCCCGGGCGCCCCCCATAACAGTGCAGCGAAAGACACCGTGAGGTTTTAGTCGGTAGGCCATGCATGCAGTATCGTGGGCGATGTGCATGCATGGAATCCGACACTCCCCCCCGTTCCTCTGGCCGGAGGGCGGGAGGGGGTCTTCCCCTTTGGGGCTACTGGGTAAATTGGGCTCTAAGCCTGGGATCCCAGTAGTAGAAGATTTCCTCACGTTAAAAAAAAAAGGTAAAGTAAGTATGAAAGGTATGTAAGATAAGTATGAAAGGTAAGTATGAAAAATAAGTACGTAAGATAAGGTAAGTATGAAAGGTAAGTATGTAAGATAAGTATGCAAGGTAAGTATGAAAGGTAAGTATAGATAAGGTGTATAAACTAAGACAAATTACAGCATGTATGGTTTCTGTTTATTTATTATCAATATTTATTAATGTCTTGATTTTCTTTATTACATAATTTATATAACTTTCTGTTTCTTTTCTTCATCAAATTGTTTTGTGTTATATCTTTATTCACTTTTCTTAACCTGATGTATGTTCTAGTACGCACTAGACAGGCAATAACTTGTTTGGGAAACTTATTATTAGTTTTTGTACATATGATATCTGTTAATGTGTCAAAAATTTTTGGCTGCTTATTAAAGAAATTGCCATGAAATTTATGAAATTCGTGCTCCATTATATTAGCTGCTTCTTGGAAGCTTGTAGAGGGATATATGCAATTTCCTCGTGAAAACATGCAAAGCCAATCATTAGGTTGTGGATTCGGAAGGTCTTTGGTAGGGATTCCTAATTCACTAAAGTCGTTTCTATATCTATGTGCAACATATCCAGCAATGTACAATAGTGCATTTCTTTCAATAATATCAGTAGCTATTATTCGCTCAAAATCGTCGACCAACTTCATTTCTTGAGGACTAGGCTCATAAGTACTTAAATTTAACACTAGAAAGATGAAAAATGTATGTGAAGTAACAAATAATCGTTATGTAATATTAACAACAGTATACTCTTTATGTAATATTAAAAACAGTATACAACAGCTACAACCACGTGAACCACGATAACACATTCGGTAACGTCGACGACGTCGACGACAACGAGCGCACTAAGGCTCTAAGCGTACCTGGTACATACACGCGCGGCAACGGCGATCATGGGTTCCACTAACCTAACTTGTAGCGGTGGCCATATTGGTTTTTCAAGTTTGGGGCTAATTTCTGATTGGTTCAAGAGCGGCCATTACTTTGAACGACTGCGCATCCACGGGAATGTTACACCTGGTATTCTTCCATCATAGTTCAGTGTACTCGCTGCCCTAGGTCTGAGGCAGGGTCAGGCAGTGCAGTGCAAGGACCGGATAAGTAAATATGGCTGAAACATAAATAGTAATATAAATAAAGTAATCACAACAAATTATAAATATTAAATTAACTTATTAAATATTAAAGTAACTTGTGTTAAATATTAAAAAAAGAGAATAATAATCTATTTAAGTATAGTTAGGTTTATTTATTGTTTGTAAATATAAAATAACCTATTAAATATTAAACTAGTGTATTTATTGCATAAAATTGTATTTATAATCAAAATTATGAATTATTTACATTATACAGAATATAAAAGAATTTTTATAACTAATAGATCAGCTGAAAGCAAAGTCATGGAAAGTGAAACAGCAATTATACAAAGAGATGCGGCAGGAAATATTTTAATTGATGAAAATGGATTTGTTACTTGCATTTCTGAAGGTAAGTCAAATTATCTATTATATAAAATATGAGAGTAATTAAAAAATGAACAAAAATGAAAATTTATATATTATTTTTTTAGGAGGGCTGGAATTTCAAATTTGTTATTCAGAGATCAATTTTAACTGCGACTCCATAAATTGTACGGTAAACAACAAGTCAATGTTCATTCCGTTAAATGATAATAATAACGAAAGCAATAAAGAAAATCAACAAGACAACTACACGGAAAATAGAATACCAGAAAGCTCAGAAAGTATAGAAGAAACATTTTCATGGTCAGATGCGAGCACAAAATTATTTTTATGTTTGTATAAAGAAAAAATACATTTACTTACGACAAGAAAAATTAGAAACAAAAAAGTATTATGGCAAAAAATAGCAGAAGAAATGAATATACAAGGCTATAATGTATCAAATATACAAACTGAAAATAAATTTAAATCATTAGAAAGAGCTTACAAAAATATGATTACAAATAACAACAAAACTGGCAGAAGTAGAGCAACATGTCCATATGAAACGTAAGTTATTATATTTTAACTAAAGAATTAATATAATATATATACAAATGTAATACATTTATATATACTTATGCACTAAGATTTTTTGCTTTAACTTTTTTCAATTATCTATCTTTAAAAAATTGTAGTAGGAAAATATTTTTTATAATATAAAATGCATTATTATAGAGAATTGACGGATTTAATTGGGAGTAAACATAATATTGAACCTCTAATCACATCTGGAAATAAAGGCACAATACTGAGAACTGACAGAACTACACCTACGTAAGTTTTATATAAGTTCTTTTAATAATTTGTGTATTATTTCTTATATTAGATAATATTATATAATCTTTTACATAATAATTACTAAATAGTTAATGGTTAAAGAACACATATATGGAAAACATTTCTTTATACACAAATAATATCGTTTACACAAATTGTTTAAAGTATTTAATACTAATTAATGTCATTATAGGTTCACTAGTGGTGTATCTGAAACAGAAAATATACTGACAGGAAGTAACGCATCAACTAGTCAAGATATTTCAATATTTGAATCGGGACCAACCAACCAAGAATCAATGCCAATAGCACCAACACCAACTATGTCTAATCAGTCTAATCTGCAAAACACACTTTCTGTTGTAGAAATGCAAAGCAGAAACAAAAGGCAAATTGGCACAACAGCAAAAGTTTTGCAATCGTGTCAAGAAAGTATGAAAGAACTGATAGAACGTATTCAAGAAGAAAAGCACGATAAAATTGAAAGAGAAAAAGAGATATTAACGGAATATAGACAAATGAGACAATCGTATGTAAAAGCTAATGTATGTACATACAAAACTGTTTTCTTGATGTTTGTTTATTACTTGGCAATATAATATCTACAATTTTATGCATATATATTATAAACATACATGTATATCTATATTTTATATTTTATGCATTATAAAATAAAAAAATTTATAATACAAAATATTTGAATTATAATACATTATTTTCTTTTTATCGAGATAGTAAATTACAGATTTCGTCACGAACATGCGTTCCTCTCACATCATCCTCATATTCCCTTGCATTATCGATCATTACAATTGGTCTATTTTGTAATTCAATATCAGGATATTCTTCATTTAGTTGTGGTTCAAAATAGTGTAGGTCTTGCACATTCGCAATGTTATGTAATACACAACATGCATGTATGACTCGTACCATTCGTGGTATATCTCGCAATTTGAAATGATATAACTGACGAAATCTTTGCTTAAGGCAGCCAAATGCATTTTCGATAACAACTCTGCATGAGCTTAGTTTCTGGTTGAATGATCTTTGTGCACGTGTCAAGTGTCCGTTATCTTTATATGGAACAATCAATTGTTTCAAACAAGGATAAGCACTATCTCCCAACAGGTAATAATTATCTGAAAATTATTATTATATATGTATATATATATATATGTATAATGTATAATCATGGACTATTATATGTATATGAGCTGCTCATGTAAAAAAATGTAGCAGCAGCATGATAGAGATTGAAAATAACTTCAAGCTTTCTCTTCTAAGTGTACACATTGGTTGTTAATGTCTGCGCCATTCAATGGGCGCACTTCTTAAAGGGGAAAGTGTGAAGTTATTTTCCATCTTTTTGTCACACTGTAGATAAGAAAATTCTTTGTTCTAGCAAGGGATGAACAGTTCATATATAATATAGGTCTATATTTATATTATAAAACCAATTTTTGTTTTCAATTTACCTCCACAAATATTATGTAGATCATTATATAATGTTGAATTTTTAAAAACTCTTGCATCGTGAACGGAACCTGGATACCCAATAAATACGTCAATAAATTTCATGTCATGATTAACCGTCCCTTGCACATGAATGGAAAAATATTGTTTCCGATTTATATAGGAATCAGGATCTTCCGCAGGTTTGTCTATTTTGATGTGAGAACCATCAATAGCACCTGAAAAAGATTTCAATAATGAGAAGATTTCAATGAGCAAAATATTTTACATTAAAAATGTGAGAATATACTCTTATATATTTACCAATTATATTAGGAAATCCTTTTCGTTGAAGATAAAAGTTTGAGGTTTGTTCTTTTTCGAGATCAGTTGGATATTTAATAATATGAGGCGCTAAAGCTAAAATAAAATCGGTTACTCTTGTTATTACTGTGTGTAACGCACTTATTGTTATTCCGAATCTATCTGCTACATCTCGATAAGATCCTGTTTGATGACCCACAAACCATAAATAACATAAAATATGTTTTTCAGCGCTTATTTTATTATTTTGTACACGTTCTGAAAAAATAAAGTATAAATAAACAAAATAATAAAATATTTTTATTTTTATTTTTTAAGTATTATTTCTATTATTTTTTTGTTGTATATATTTAAAGTTAAACTAATTTTGTTAATACCTTGTATAGAAGTAAATATTTCCGACACTGTAAATTGGTCTATTAATTGATATGCGGCTCTTCTTGACAAGCGAAAGTGCATAAGAAAATCAACGTTATTATAATTATGAACAATATGTTCGATATAATTGTTTATTTTCACATGTACAATTCTTTGCACTAATCCAAAAATTGGATGTAACATGTGTAACTCATAAAAATCTGCAAATAAAAAATTATACTTACTAGTACTACTACTACTAGTACTACTACTACATTTACGTGAGCGTTACTTCTGTAGCAACTTACGATAATTCCTTCGCGTAAACGGGATTTTGTAGTAACTTACGATAATTTACTCCGCGTAAACGAGTGATATATCGTAAGTTACTACAGAAATAACGCTCGCGTAAACGTAGTATAGGTTAGTTTACATTAAATTAAATTAATTTAAAAAAATTTTTAATTTTTTCATAATATAATAATTGCATATAAAATACATACCATCGTCATCGTAACGCACAATAGGTTGAAATGGAAACATATTATTTTCTTCATCATCAGAAGATTCAAAAAATAAATCATTCAAGATCACTGCCATGTTAATTATTGCACTGACGCGTTCTTTATACTTGGTCACAAACAACTTGTCCTGCTAGCACTAGTTCCGTTCAGTGCAGTGCAGTATGAACTCAGTGTAGCAATAAAGAACAAACCTGAGGTTAAGGGAAGGGGGGAGGGGGTTTCCTCCTTAAATTCCGGTCTACAAATAATAATGGAGGATTCACATTGCGTCCGATCACATAATCACGTCCGATGTTCAACGTACGACGATCCGACATCCAATTATGGAGGATTCACATTGGGTGCGTTCAGCCGATACTCTGCTAGCCTAGCAATCGCGAGCAGTCGCTCGTTTTCGCTCGTTTCCTCTCCTTTGACCCAATGGATTAAAAGGAGAGGAAACGAGCGAAAACGAGCGACTGCTCGCGATTGCTAGGCTAGCAGAGTATCGGCTGAACGCATCCATTGCGTCCGATCACGTCCGATGTTCGACGTACGACGATCCGACATCCAATAACAGAATTTATTATTAGAGACAAAAATTTCCTATTGGATGTCGGATCGTCGTACGTCGAACATCGGACGCAGTGTGAATCCTCCATAATATCTCATGGAGGATTCACATTGCGTCCGATCACGTCCGATGTTCGACGTACAACGATCCGACATCCAATAACAGAATTTATTATTAGAGACAATAATTTCTTATTGAATGTCGGATCGTCGTACGTCGAACATCGGACGTGATCGGACGCAATGTGAATCCTCCATCTCACTCTCACTTATCGTACGATTTAACTCGTAGATAAATTCTTCAAGCATATTGGCCGCGAGATAGAGAATTTCTGGATATCCGAGAACCTCTCTATCCTACAGCCAATCAACATGCTTGGCAACAAACTTTGTCCACATAAAGGGGAGGGGAGGTCCGGTCAGTCCGGTGACTTGATTGTCAGTTGGAATATGGCGAACCTGTTAAGTGTTACGTGAAAGTTTTGACAAAATATTAAGTGAATCGTTCCTATTATCTTGGACGCTTTAGAAAATATTAGTGCTAATCATGAGCTAATATCCGGAGCTATGCCTATTTTGAAACTCATAAATATTCGAATCCATTATCTCTTGCACGGTTTTTCGCAGTAAGATTAAAATTCCCATCAGCTTCTCTCAAGATGCACAAAGCTTGAATAGTTATTGTAAAAATCTTCAGCTACTTTATTCTATTGAAGAGCCCATCTCCTTCGTAGCCTATTTACAATTTTGCTTGACGATCGAATTTTGAAATTGGCTTACTGTCGCACTGGTGACAGAACCAGACGATTTTCTTCAATCGCTGTGCGAAGACTCGACAACAACATTCCGGCCGAAATCTACTTTCCGCTTGCCTGCAAATTTTTAACGGTAAGTATTTCTTTTCTTCAAATGGATGAAGTATGTACAAAGCTATTCCCAAGAGAAGACCAGTTTCATTTTCTGGAAAACTTTTAATCTTGTTTACTCTAATATTATGATATTTACATAGGCTGTTCTCCAATATTTACTGCTAGCCTGAGAATTTAGTTTACGTTACTACAGATTTTCAGTAATGGCAGTGAATAAGAGAAAATTAATTGAGAAAAAAGAGTGATAAAAAAGAAAATAAGTAATACTTTTATGCTGTATAAATATGTGATAAAATAAAGAGAAAGTAAATGTGTGGCACGTAATTATCATATTTTGTACATTAAACATGCAACTAGATGATTCATATATTTTATGCAATTATGCAAATTTGTGTAGAAAAACTTTAATGCAACTGCTAATTTTTAAATGCACCATTGAACTCAAAGTAAAGAAATCTTATTTTGCATGCATTTATAAATCCCTATATAAATATCAAGCTTGGATATCCTTGTATTTTCTATATAACTTTATACTGTAATCGAAAAGCCCAGCTTTATTCCGAATGTACCGTTTCCGAGATGATGTGTTTATTTTAAATTGTTGAAGACGTGTAAGTTCAGAATTTGTTGTCAGAATCACAATTTATATGTATATTAAATATAAAAATGCTTAACCATAAAATTCAGTTTGTTATTAACTGTAGAATAAAGAAGACGACAAGAAATATTTCCTGCATTAATTAAAATCTGATTTTTTGATAATAAATTTAATATATTTCAGCAGCACTTTTTGCTTAGTATTTCCGACAATGAATCCAATACGTTCGACAACTTCCCGCGGCGATGAGGAGTCAAGATCAACACGTAGTGAAGATCACAATACTTATTCAGTTTTACGTTCAAGAACTGAAGACGAAAAGCAGAGACGTAGACGAGAATGGCAACGCCAGCAAGAACGAGAGAGACAACATGAAAAATTGAAACAGCAAAAGATTTTAGAATATGAAAGAAAACGTGCACAAGCTTTAAAATATGCTGAGGAAAAATCCTCGCGTCATAGTCGAAGCAAAAGCGGTAGTGAGTCTCCCTCGCATCTTCGGTATAGAGGTAGATCTACGTCAACTGCTTCCAAATCTGGTAGTTTGCATGAAAAGTGAGTTTACAACATACATATAACTATGCCTTTATATCTTTATTTTGACTTGATAGAGATAAGGTTACCAAAACTTTCAAATATCTGAAAAAGATATTTTAATAAAATAAATTAGTATAAAACAATTTATTGATAGTGAAAATTGCTTACAAGTTGAGATATATAAATAAATTCAGCTTAGCTTGTTAATAGAAAACTATAATTTCAATGCCAGATCAGAATAAGGCGCAAGATGTACAGAGATAAATGTATGTTTCTTTCACTTTTAAAAGGATTTTTTTTAATTGTATCACTATATTCATTATATGTAAATATAGAATATAGAAATAGGACTCTTTTCCTGGAATATTATATCTGGTTATTTTAATACAAAGAGTATAAGAATTACGATTAATTTAAAATATTATGATTGAATTCTCTTTAGATTAGATGAGCCTACAAGTGGAACAGTACCTTTGTTTAGAGGTCCTCAGAATGCACAGATAAATACTATGGAACTACGTCGAATTAAAGTTGATATTCACAGGAATATTCCTGTACAAGGACCTGTTCCCGAATTAGAGCGAGATATACTTAATCCTGAAGATGTGATCGTCAAGAGAAGAGAGGGTAAAATGTTACATTTTCCTAAAATCTTTGTTTCTCTAAATCCTTATTCTTTCCAGAAACTTGATTATTACCTAGCATTGCAATGAGTGCTGGAAGAGTTGTATTACAATCAAAGCATTGGCAGTAGTCTACAATATAATATGTCTATTATACCAATAGCACAAAAGTTTTATTATATTGGCACTAGGTTGATGCATCATAGGTTTATTCCTTACATCTATGAAGAGTTTATTATAAATAGTCGATATAGAAAGCTCCATGAAGATAACATCGAGCAAGAGAAATAATTGTAATAATGAATAACATTTGCAAATCTAGTTTAAGAAATGTTTCAACACGGGAAGAGTGCTTTGTCTATTATATTTGATCTGTGGTTTTTTCTATAAGATATATAAAATAAATGTCGATTTAATTTAAAACGCCTCCTGAGAAAATGATATGCTGCAGATCCAACAGTTAAAGGCCATTGTACGTAACAAAGTTTTAGTCATAATCGTAAGGCCATAAGAAAATGGACCAATCACACTCGATTATTCTTAGAGCGCGAGGAAAATAATCAACTATGATTGGTTTATTCTCTTACGGCCTTACGATTATGGCTAAATCTTTGTTACATGCAATGGCCTTAAAAAAGTATTTAAATAATATTTAAAAAATATCCAAATAACGTATTGTATATTTTATGTACTTTAGCTTAACGCATGTATAAATTGCAAATATTATACATATATTACTTTGTCTAAACTATAACTAATTTTATTTAGATTTCTATACTTATTTCTTTTTAATAAGCACACCTAATTGTCTTATATTTGTACGAGATTTTATTTAACTTAAAGTTTTCTCATTAAAAGAAAGTTGATGTAAATATAAGAAAATGCAAAGAACCTAACACTTTATTGAAATTAGTTTAAAAAGATTAATCATTTCTTAAATAAATTTTTAGTTTAAAGTAATAAATATTATTTAAACAAAATTGGTAGTAACATTATCAGAGAAAAGTATTATTACCAAAGAATTTACAGAAAAAAAGGATTAGGTATATATAATAGATTTCCTTAATATTTTTGGTATCATGTATTTGATTCAACATTAATAAAACATAAAATTAGTGGCTTCTCGTTAATTATGCATTGCCACATAAAGAAAATTATGAGTTTCTAGATATTTAAAAAATAATTCTATATTTATTTTTTAATATATTTTTATATTAATGTGACATATATAATTGGAAATTCCTACTTCACAGAAAATATTATTATATTAGTGCTACAAAAATGATGAAATAAATGATCATCAAAGAAAGCCTACAATGAAGATAAGATTAAACTTTTCATGATTTACTAGGATGAGCAAAAGATGGAAAAAGATATGCAGAAACAGGTATGGAAACATTTTCCCTTTTAGTAACTTGTTTTTAAAATTAATTTAATATAGTGAGAAAACAATACAATTTTTAAGATTTTTCTATATCAAGAAAAATTTGAAAAATTTTAAAAAATTGTAATTTTTATTATTATATAGAATATAGAATGATGTAATATTGTTGTATCAATGATTAATCTTTTTTACAAAATATTTTTTTTAATTTAATAAATTTAAGCTTATTACATTTATGATTAAAATGTAAAACAAAAGATTTTATATCAGAGTTCGCTTTTTTACATTAAATTTTATATTAAATTAATAAATCTGTTTAATACAACAATGTAAATAAATGTTGTCTATATATCTAATTTAATCATAATTAAAATAAATTCCTGCTTACAATATATGTCCTATGTACATTGAAAAAAAAACTGTTTATTTTCTTAGAAATTTTAAAAATACTTATGTAGTCTAATTATTTTTAAAAGTACATAGATATATGCATGGGACAAGCGTGGCCTAGTAGACAGCGCACTGGTCTATTGAGCCGAAGTCCCGGGTTCGAGCCCCGGTAGAGCTAGAAAAATTATATTCGCTCGTTCTCTTCTCGGAAGGCAATGGCAAACTACCGAGAGTATTCTTGCCATGAACATTTCTCTATAAAAATATAGCCGTTCGGAATCGGCGTTAAACTGTATGTAGGTTCCATATACAATGTGTATAATCTATGTGCGCAACACATGTATATGAAGAGAAGTCACCATGCTCGGACACGAGTAATAGGACTGAGGAGGAGGATATATGCAAATGAAAAAGAAATTTCATGGAAGAGCTTCATGGAAGATATATCAGCTATAAAAGTAATAAAATTGAAGAAACCTGCAATACATATAAGATTAGATTGGATTATTCATGAACAATACTAAAAAGAGATGATACATTGAATGTGAATAAAGAAGCTATTCGGAAATGGATATTCTACATTATGGAAGATATTCTATTTCATGGAAGACATTATGTCAACGCTACAAAAGGAATGATACAAAGATGGTTGAAGAAAATCTACAATGAAGATTTACAATTAATTTGAGGATGAGCAATGAATGGAGAATACTTGGAACAGGTATAATAATATCTACTTTTTTATAACAATTTGTTAAAATTGATTAAATACACTGAGAAAAAGAAATATATATATATATATATATATATATATATATATATATATATATATAGAGAGAGAGAGAGAGAGAGAGAGAGATTTTTATATAAATGAAAAGATCTGGAAAATATATATGTATATATATATATATATATATATATATATATATATATATATATATATATAGTCCTTTCAGATATCTTTTCATTTATGTAAAAAGTTAAAAAATTATAATTTTATTCTGTACACTGATAATATATAATAACATACAATGACGTAATTAAGTATATGTTTATTTTTATGATTAATTTTGATCATATATCAATGTCTAATAGTTATAACACTCAGAACTTTTACGTCATGAATCTAATGATATTAATAGAATTTTAAACGGTTAAAATTAATTAATCAGCCTTTATATAGAAATAGAAGAAGAATGTTACAATAAAAATTAGAGAAATTTATGGAAAATTTTACAGTCTGATAAATTAAAAAATAAATTAGTAAATAGCATATGACAAACTATTAAATGTTTTCCAATTATTATTATTTAAATCTATTGGTTGTTACATAGGAAATTTTGAGGAATTTACATTTATATGTTTTTATAAAACAAATATTTTTTAATGATAAAATATTACATATTATTTTAAAATGTAATTATAAAAATATGACTCATGATTGAGATATATAGATAGGATATCTGTGTAAATATAAAAATTCATTTAATAATTAATTTTTTACAACCGTTTTACAGCATTATTTTTAGAAACATACATGTATTATATAAAATTTTGCTTCACAGAATATATTATTAATACAGGATGATATAAACATGATTGAAGAAAGTCTGCAATGAAGATGTAATCAAATATTTTCCGATAGGATGAGCAGTAGTCAAGGGAGATATTGAAAAACAGGTATAGAAACATTTTTTTTAATGATTTGGTCTTAAAATCAAAAGTGATTAAATACAAGGAAAAAAAGGTATACATTTTACATATTGTGATTTAAACATATATTTATTATATTTTTGTTATACAAATGTTTTAAATTCTTAATTATTAAAACATAAAGTTTCAAAGTATTGAGAAATATATTAATTTCATGATTGTAAGTTATTCCAATATCACCAACGGTTTACCAACAACGGAAGACAATATTTTTTGAAAGATAATTAATATATTATTTTACTGGAAGATGGTTTTCTATTTACCATGGAAGTTACTGTGTCCTCTTTTTTTTTACTCAAGATTTTATAATCTATTACATTACTAAATATAAGCAAAATACATATTTATTAATATATATATTTTAACATCTTGAAATATATATACATATTTCAAAATGTATTTAAAGATCATCGGAATTACAACGGCATTTCATATGCAATGATCTAATAATTCTGCCAATGTAATTTTTATTTTTGATTTATAATATAAATTTATAAGTAATCATAAAATAATTTATAATATTAATAAGCGAAAAATATTCTACTAATAAAACATATTTTACATCATCGAAATATTATGCAATTTTTTGTCGTGTTTTGCATTTGAGTCTTTCTATATCTGTTATTTAAATTAGCATATTTAGAGGTTGTAAAATATTGTATTGCTTTGTCCATGAGCCTAGCAAATACTAATTTTATTTTCCAATGCAATTTTTATTAATATTTTTACTTGCATACGGTGTCTATACCATTACTGTTGTCATAATAATAATCAATAAAAACAAAATATAATTTAAAGCGTGTATAAATCTAAGAAAGGGTACCCCACGTTAAGATAGGCAAAATGCCACTGTCAATGAAACGGAAAAATAACTTTGGATCTGCATAAGTACACTAAAAAAAGAATTTTCTACGATTTTTCCAACCATCCATCCTCCCTCCTTTTCCTAGTGGCACCAAAAACCGGTTTTTTCGAACATTATTTTTTTTCTTCGGTTTCTTTGTGTTAAAAATTTTGAAAAAATTTGAGAATATAGCTTATGAAAAGTACTTAACACAATTTTTTTAGCTTTAGGGGCGTTGAATACCTAACCTAAAAAAATAAAATAAATATTTGAATCAATTTTTTTCTAATTTCTTTGATAGTTGCAGGTTTAATTAGAAAATTGTATATTTTAGTGTTCTACATGTATTGGAATTTTCTCAGATTTTTCGGAATGGTGGACAAAAATGCGAAAAACCCTATTTTTAGCCACTTTTGGGCCTTTTATGGTCCTCAAATGATTGATAGTGCCTTAACTGACTCTAAAATAAACATAATATATTACTTTTAGATATATGTTGTCAATATTTGATAAATTCCTATACGTCTCACATGTTTTTGAGCATGAAATCAGTCATAACTCAACGAGAAAACCCTAATTTTTGTATAAAAGTGCCTTTTTTTCGTCGATTTCTGGATTTTTGGTTATTTTATCTAAGTTTTTTTGCATATGATTGGTAAATGTGAATATAAATATAATAAAAAATTGTACTTCTTATACATATATTTCAAATAAATCGTTCATTTATTCAAATACATACATTTTCATGAAAAAATAATTAATTTTTATGATTCCATGATCGTCTCTTTAATCCTCCTCGTCACTATCTTTCTCAATTACTGGTGTTACTTCTTCGAAGTCGAACAATGATATTGTAAATAAGACAAATAAGACAAATCTTATTTACAATATCAACCTGATAGTGTGGGACTCAACGGTGTCAGACGTTATTGCTGTAACTGCGCTAATAGTAATAACAAAACTATAGGGTGTTGCTCGTATATAGCCGCCATAATTTTTTACCTGTCTCATGCAAGATACTTGTCAAGGATTATTCGACCAGCTGAGATACTTACAACATTTACTACGCCGTTTACGCGAGCGTTACTTCTGTAGTAACTTACGATATATCACTCGTTTACGCGGAGTAAAATATCGTAAGTTACTACAAAATCCCGTTTACGCGAAGGAATTATCGTATGTTACTACAGAAGTAACGCTCGGGTAAATAATTGTTTGACTTCCAAGAAGTAACACCAGTAATTGAGGAAGATAGTGACGAGGAGGATTAAAGAGACGATCATGGAATCATAAAAATTAATTCTTTTTTCATGAAAATGTATATATTTGAATAAATAAACGATTTCTTTGAAATATATATGTATAAAAGGTACAATTTTTTATTATATTTATATTCACATTTACCAATCATATGCAAAAAAAACTTAGATAAAATAACCAAAAATCCAGAAATCGACGAAAAATAGGCACTTTTATACAAAAATTAGGGTTTTTTCGTTGAGTTATGACTGATTTCATGCTCAAAAACATATGAGACGTATCGGAATGTATTATTGACAACATATATCCAAAAGTAATATATTATTTTTATTTTAGAGTCTATCAATCATTTGAGGACCATAAAAGACCCAAAAATGGCTAAAAATAGGGTTTTTTGCATTTTTGAGTACGGCCCACCATTCCGAAAAATCTGAAAAAATTCCAATACATGTAGAACACTAAAATATACAATTTTCTGGAGTAATTAGACCTGCAACTATCAAAGAAATTAGAAAAAAATTGATTCAAATATTTATTTTATTTTTTTAGGTTAAGTATTCAACGCGCCTAAAGCTAAAAAAAATTGTGTGCTAAGTACTTTTGATAAGCTATATTCTCAAATTTTTTCAAAATTTTCAACATGAAGAAACCGAAAAAAAAATAATTTTTGAAAAAAAAACGGTTTTTGATGCTATTAGGAAAAGGAGGGAGGATGGATAGTCGAAAAAATCGTAGAAAATTCTTTTTTTAGTGCACTTATGCAGATCCAAAGTTATTTTTTCGTTTCATTGACAGTGGCATTTTGCCTATCTTAACGTGGGGTACCATTTAATTTAGATAAGAAAGATCTAAATCATTACCTGAATTTCTTTTTCACTTATGCATATATCTTACTGAAATTATATTATTAAACAATGTAATGAACTATATAGGAGAAGGATGTAAACCAATATTTGACAGGGAAGAAATAAAAAAGGCTACAATCAAAACTAACGAAATAGAAGAACGACGCACAGTTGTAGCTATAGATAAAGAACAATCGGGTATGTAGTATATAAATAATTATTATTTATTATTAATTTTTAAATTATATCAATTAAACTTGAATTAATGAATATATAAAATTACATTAAATATTTTTCGAAATACTTAAAATTCTTTGAATAAAAAAAGCACAACATACATGAAATTATTCTATATACATTTATGATATATATAAATATACATATATAGAACTTTGTCATTGAATGTAGAATATAAATATAACGTGACTAATTTATGGTTAAATATTTTATTTATAGATCATATCTTTAAAAAACAAATAATTTTATATATGTCAAGAAATATAGATAAATAATTTAGTTTTCGGTGTTTGAGGCTTCATAATGAATAATACAACATAGCATTCTTTAAAAACATAGTATATACATATAACACTACATATAATATTACAGCCTCGACAAAAAAATCACGTACTTCAAGGAGAAGATCTTTATCCTTGAGTCCAATTAGGAATCATATTTATAGTTCCGGATATCCGCCATCTTATCAATCTAGGTTTGTCTCTCACGATGACAATATTCTTTATACTAGGATATATATTCTTTAATGCATTTACTTATGATCTTAGACACCGCATAGATTTGAAGCATCAGGATAACAAGACAGAAAATTGTGATATTCGTAAAAATGATGGGTAAAGCTAGCTTTAGTTATAATTTATTTATTGATGAAAAGAAATTCAATCTTGTTTTTCAAATAATCAAAAGTAAATAAGTATTATATAATTAAAAACAGTTAAATAGTTGTTTTATATTTCTGAAAAGTGTGTTCTCTTTCTATATTTTGTAGGGCAAGCAGTTTAGAGAAACGTAGAAAATATAAAGAGAAATACACAGAAAGAGATGCAAATAAACATGATGCTAATCGATCCCGTTCTAGAGAACTGCACAACTCATATTCGAGGTATGGAGTAAATCATTAATATAGAAAAATATAGTAAAATCATTAATATAGAATTTATAGATTGTTATTTTAAATAAATTAATACTTTTATTATTATAAATATTTAAATTATTTTTAATTTGTTACGATTTAGAGATATTACCAGGCTTGATTAATTTATTTGTAAAATGAAAAAAGAGTGCTAATTTAACCATTCTTTAATACTTATGAATAGTCATTTCTAATTATTATCCTTACAGACCGTTTACGGAAGAGAAATCTTATCGCGACAGATATCGTGAGAGATCAAATGAACGTTCCCATGAAAGAAGAGATAGGGATAGGGATAGAGACAGAGACAGGGATAGAGAAAGGGAAAGGGATAGAGAAAGGGAAAGGGAGAGGGAAAGAGATAGAGATAGAGACAGGGACAGAAACAAAGATAGAGATAGATCCAGAGAACGAAGGGGTATAGCACCACATTATATTGAATCACCAATACCCGTGCCTATCTATTATGGGGTAAGAAAAATATATACAAACTATTGATCTAATGAATGTTCTTAATGAAAATTTGTTGGATTTCTAATTTATTTATTTTTTGTTAATATACTTTTTAGAGTTTTCCTCCGAGACCAATCGTAGTGAGCCCTATGGTCCCATTAAGAGGACAGATTCCTCCTATGGGAAGAGGCAGACACCCTGCTTTAATGGCACCAGTCAGACCATTTCCACCACGATTTCCTCCGGATATGTACAGATTGGGACATCCACCTCCAAATCCAAGTAAATACATATATATGCATTACAAATAGCAGTACACAACTGTATATGTATTGTACAATATTCTGTATACATATATATAAACAAAATTCTTTCACAGGATTTGGACCATTTTAAAACAACGGACCATATTTCATACTTATTGTTAGTCAATAGCAATTAAAATAATGGTTTATCTTGGATACGCACAATCAAGGTTTTATTATATTATAGAACGTAATATTATTTTAAAATGAATTATAATATGCTTGAGAGAGAGAGAGAGTGAATTAAATATATTATATATGTAAAGTCTGCATGAAAATGGAGGAGTAAAAGCCATAGTGGTGTAACTCAAATTTTTTAAGATATTGACTCGTCTGCATAGATGCAATCTATACAATATATAAATTGTAGCTATGCACACGAATCAATATTTTAAAAAATTTGATTTATACTATTATGGTATTAACCCCTCCAAATAATACAATTATAATATAAAGTAATATAAAATAATAATGCATATATAACTTATATATACTAATAGAGCATATAACTTATATATAAAATATTTTCTATGTAATATATATATATATATATATATATATATATGTAGAATATATTATTATAGAGCATTCATACACGTGCATATACACATATTGTTCTTAATCAATAATTTATAATTAGCGCTATTCTGTAAATAAAATTGAAATGTTAATTCGTAAATAAAATTTAAAGGCATTTATTTTCTTTAAGAAAATCTGTCCTATCCCTGAGATACAGATACAATCTTTTCTCTTTCTTGTATTATACTAACGCAAGAAACTGAAACAGATCTAGAAATAGGAAAACTTTACAAGAATAAAGCAGAAGTTAAGGAAAGAAGAGAAATTGAAGAAATTATATACAAAAAAGAAGACTATGAACTGTTAGAAGAGTTTAAAAACAAGTACAATCAAAGGAATATTAATAAGTTCGTATACACGGATGGATCTAAGATTGAGGGAAATTCTAGTGTTGGAGAGGGGATTGTGATAGAAGAAGAAGAAGACGCTTTTTACGCAAGCTTACACCCAAAAACTCGTCAACATACACTGCCGAAGCATTCGCGATATACGCGGCATTAAGGAAAATAGAAGATAAATTGGAAAAAGAACACAAAGAAGAAGGTGAAATAATTATAATTCTATCAGATAATCAAGGGGTGATTATATATATATATATATATATATATATATAATATATATTTATTTTTGTACACGTCCAGCCTGTTATTTTTAATTGTTTTATATATATATATATATATATATATATATATATATATAACAGGCTGGACGTGTACAAAAATAAATATATACTCGAAATTAAAAGGAGACATCATAAAATAAAAACAAGATTTAAAAAACGAATAATTTACGCATGGATTCCGTCGCACAAGGGCTTTACAGGAAATGAAATGGTGGATAAACTGGCAAAAGCAGGGGGACAGAAGAAAATAGTAAATAAGGATATTGAAGTACCCATACAAGATTATATGACAGTTTTTAAGGAAGAAGCTAAAAGTAGAACGCAAGAAAAAATAAAAAACGAAGCAAGATACAAAGGAAGAGACTACTTTGGGAAATACTACGACGAGGAAAAAAAGAAACCTTGGTTCCACAAAATAAAAGCGGAAAAATAGTTTCATACATGGATAAATAGAATAAGAGCAAACCACTACAATTTAAACGAGTCTCTAGCTAGAAAAGAATACATAGAGACACCTGACTGCGAATGTGGAAACTACGTGGAGGACATAAACCACGTGGTATGGGATAGAAAGTACGAAGACCGAAGACCAGAGAGAAAGACTGAACGAAGAACTTGAAATCAGGAACTTGAGAGGATCGGAGGACATATTTGATGATATTTGAGCTGATCAGGAGAGAGGACTGGACTAAGATTTCTGTGATATTCAGATTCATTAAGAAGATAAATAGGATTATATTATATGAAGCAGAAGAAAGCACAGATTAATAATATACTACGCTATATAGCCCAAAGGTGAGGTTGAAGGCGTCTATAACTCCAACCGCGGAGTTAATAACCTAAAAAAAGTCGTCAACTTTAACGATTAATTATTTCGCTTCGCGGGGCAGAGCGACACGTTTTTCTACCAGATTCTTTAGTTTTACGCAAAAACACATCATTGAGCATAAATTCACCGATATCAGAGGTGATGCCCCTAAACTGCAGTATAATTAACCATAGATATGTATTAAATATGTATTAAATGTAAAACGCTGAACATTATGATCTTAAATTGAATCATAAGATTCAGTTTGTTATTAACTGTATAATAAAGAAGATAACAAGAAGATAACAAGAAATATTTCCTGCATTAATTAAAATCTAAATTTTTGATAAAAATTTTATATATTTCAGCAGCACTTTGCTTAGTATTTCCGACAATGAATCCAATACGTTCGACAACTTTCCGGAGCAATGAGGAACCAAGATCAACACGTAGTGAAGATCACAATACTTATTCAGTTTTACGTTCAAGAACTGAAGACGAAAAGCAGAGACGTAGACGAGAATGGCAACGCCAGCAAGAACGAGAGAGACCACATGAAAAATTGATACAGCAAAAGATTTTAGAATATGAAAGAAAACGTGCACAAGCTTTAAAATATGCTGAGGGAAAATCCTCGCGTCATAGTCGAAGCAAAAGCAGTAGTGAGTCTCCCTCGCATCTTCGGTATAGAGGTAGATCTACGTCAACTGCTTCCAAATCTGGTAGTTTGCATAAAAAGTGAGTTTACAACATACATATAACTATATGCCTTTATATCTTTATTTTGACTTGATAGAGATAAGGTGACCAAAACTTTCAAATATCTGAAAAAGATATTTCAATAAAATAAATTAGTATAAAATAATTTATTGATAGAGAAAATTGCCTACGAGATGAGATATATATAAGTAAATTCAACTTAGCTTGTTAATAGAAAACTATAATTTCAATGCCAGATCAGAATAAGGTGCAAGCAAGATGTACAGAGATAAATGTATGTTTCTTTTTTACTTTTAAAAGGATCCTTTTTAGTTGTCTCTACAATCATTATGTAAATATAGAATATAGTGATAGGACTATTTTCCTGGAAAAGGATATCTGGTTATTTTAATACAAGGAATATAAGAATTACGATTAATTTAAAATATTATGATTGAATTCTCTTTAGATTAGATGAGCCTACAAGTGGAACAGTACCTTTGTTTAGAGGTCCTCAGAATGCACAGATTAATACTATGGAACTACGTCGAATTAAAGTTGATATTCACAGGAATATTCCTGTACAAGGACCTGTTCCAGAATTAGAGCGAGGTATACTTAATCCTGAAGATGTGATCGTCAAGAGAAGAGAGGGTAAAATGTTACATTCTCTAAATTTTTATGTTTCTCATTTTTCTTTTCCACAGAAATTCAGTTGTTTTCAACATTGTAATTTAACAAAAAAAAATAAGATGTTTACTGAAAACAAATGCTCACCTTTAAGGGTCGACAGGAGTCATTTAATTATTACTAGAATCGTAAAATACATATTACGGCCAAAATAATGAGGAAATCGCACTTTAACTATGATATTCGCAATCAGCAGCATCGTCTTCAAGTTGCTACAGAGCGATTTTTTGGAAAAATTATCAAAATAAAATTTTCGAGTTTTTATATAGAAATTCTTTAGAATTTTATATAGAAATTTTTTGGAAAAATGATCAAAATAAAATTTTTGAGTTTTTATATAGAAATTCAAAAATTTTATTTTGACCATTTTTCCAAAAAATCCCTCTGTAGCAGCTTGAAGGCGATGCTGCTGATTACGAATATCATAGTTAAAGTGCGATTTTCTCATTATTTTGTCGTAATATGGATTTTACGTTTCTAGTAATAAATGACTCCTGTCGATTCTTAATAAATCAAATATTGCAATTTGTTACATGCAAATAATAGCGTTTTCGACCGGGCCGAGTTTGCTCGCTCTGAGAGCAATTAATGACGTCACTTCGGCAAATTGACCAACGTTATTGCTCGATTTTGACGCCCAGTCGAAAACGCTATAAGAAATTATACAGATGGTTACACATGATTTTGTAACTGCAGTTGTTTAGACTAGGAGTCCTCATAAAAACGGTAGATATTTGCTATATAATTATTGTTAATTCTATACTTGTTAACATATAGGAATTCAAACAAAGTAAAGAATATAGAAAATAGAAAGTGATCTAAAAAAAAATTTTGTACAAATTTAACACATTTCGTATTTTAAAGAATCTTTGAAAGTAACACATAGTTATTTTTAGTAAATTAAAAAAAAGTTTATATTTCTGCATTGATTGCCTGCATATAAAGAAATATCCATAGTGTTCAAATGGCATTATATTATGATTTGATGAAAGTTACAATAGCTTTAAAGCTACAATTGCGATTTAAAGAACGAAGATTTTATCCTACAAGACCATTAGTTTTGTCTATTTATAATATCATTTTTTTTTATTTGCAGCGTATCTATATATTTACATAAAAATGTATTTATCGTAGAATCATCATGGAAGATACCTGCATTTTAGATTTTTCATCTGGAAGATCTTATGAAGATTTTGTTTCTAATACATATGTACAACCTTTTAATGCAGTCGAGTAGTTTTTTCTTTTATTATAATTTAATATATGTAATTTAACATAATAATAATGGGTTAATACAAATTATATGGAATTATAATCTTAATTTTATTTAAAATACAGAACCAATTATTTCTTAAAATTATTCTGATTAAAAAATAATAACATTTAAATTTTAATAACTTTTAATTTTATGTTATACAAATGAACAGTTATTTTATATCCCTTAATTTTGGAATGCAGTTTACTTCAAAGAGCTTGATGTAAATTTCACACAACTTATAAGATACTCTGGAGATTCTTGTTCTAGATCATGGAAGACAACATATCAAGAGATATATTAAGAGAATAGTGGCTAAAAAAATATTCATGTGGAAAAAATAATAGTATATAATTAACTTTCAGTTTCTGTTTTAAAAAAAATGTGTATGTCGTACACAAATTTTTTTTTTCTTCTTTCAAAGATGAAATTTTTCTTTTGACTAATGCATTAGACTTATCAGAACTGTGTCAATAAGAAATCACTAAAAGACTAATAAAATGAATAAAATAAATCATATAGGAGAAGGCTGTAAACCGATATTCGACAGAGAAGAGATAAAAAAAGCTACGATAAAAACGAACGAAGTAGAAGAACGACGTACAGTTGTAGCTATAGATAAAGAACAATCAGGTGTGTATTATATAAACTATTATTATTTATTATTAATTCGTACATTATACCGATTAAACTCGACTTAATAAATATAAAATTACATTGAATTTTTTCAAAATACTCGAAATTCTTTGAACAAGAAAAGTATAACATACATGAAATCATTCTATATATATTTATGTGTGATACATATAAAATATACATATATAGAACTTAACTAGAACTACATATTCACTGAATATAGAATATACATATATAATGTGACTAATTACTGGGTATATATTTTTATTTATAGATTATATCTTTAATTTAAAAAACAAATAATTTTATATATGGCAAGAAATATAGATAAATATTTTAGTTTTCGGTGTTTGAGGCTCCATAATGAATAATGCAACATAGCATTCTTTAAAAACATAGTATATACATATAACACTACATATAATATTACAGCCTCGACAAACAAATCACGTACTTCAAGGAGACGATCTTTATCCTTGAGTCCAATTAGGAATCATATTTATAGTTCCGGATATCCGCCATCTTATCAACCTAGGTTCGTTTCTCTCGCGATGACAATATTCTTTATACTAGATATATATATTCTTTAATGTATTTATATATACTTATGATCTCTTAGACACCGCATAGACTTGAAGCATCAGGATAACAAGAGAGAAAATTGTGATATTCGTAAAAATGATGGGTAAAGCTAGCTTTAATTGTAATTTATTTATTGATGAAAAGAAATTCAACCTTGTTTTTAAAATAATCAAAAGCAAATAAGTAATATATAATTAAAAACAATTAAATAGCTGTTTTTTTTATATTTCTGAAAAGTATATTCTCTTTCTATATTTTGTAGGGCAAGCAGTTTAGAAGAACGTAGAGAATATAAAGATAAATACACAGAAAGAGATGCAAATAAACATGATGCTAATCGATCCCGTTCTAGAGAACTGCACAACTCATATTCGAGGTATGGAGTAAAATCATTAATATAGAGAATTTTTAGATTATTAAAAAAAAAAAAAATAAATTATTTTAAATAAATAAATTAATTAATACTTTTATTATTATAAATATTTAAATTATTATTAATTTGTTACGACTTAGGCCGGTATTCATAGTCTTCAAGATCGTCTTAAGTAATGTCTTAAGACGCTAATACGGCTCTGTGATTGGTTTATGACAACTTAAGATTGAACTTAAGACGGTCTTGAATAACAATGAATATATATATACCGGCCTTAGAGATATTACTAGACTTGATTAATTTATTTGTGAAATGATAAAAGGGTGTCAATTAAACAATTCTTTATAGTTATGAATAGTCATTTTTAATCATTATCCTTACAGGTCGTTTATGGAAGAGAAATCTTATCGCGACAGATATCGTGAGAGGTCAAATGAACGTTCCCATGAAAGAAGAGATAGGGATAGAGATAGAGATAGAGACAGAGACAGGGATAGAGAAAGGGAGAGGGAGAGGGAAAGAGATAGAGATAGAGACAGAGACAGGGATAGAGAAAGGGAGAGGAAGAGGGAAAGAGATAGAGATAGAGACAGGGACAGAAACAAAGATAGAGATAGATCCAGAGAACGAAGGGGTATAGCACCACATTATATTGAATCACCAATACCCGTGCCTATCTATTATGGGGTAAGAAAAATATATACAAACTATTGATCTAATGAATGTTCTTAATGAAAATTTGTTGGATTTCTAATTTATTTATTTTTTGTTAATATACTTTTTAGAGTTTTCCTCCGAGACCAATCGTAGTGAGCCCTATGGTCCCATTAAGAGGACAGATTCCTCCTATGGGAAGAGGCAGACACCCTGCTTTAATGGCACCAGTCAGACCATTTCCACCACGATTTCCTCCGGATATGTACAGATTGGGACATCCACCCCCAAATCCAAGTAAATACATATATATATGCATTACAAATAGCAGTACAACTGTATATGTATTGTACAATATTCTGTATACACATATATAATATATATATATATATATATATATATATATATATACAAAATTCTTTCACAGGATTTGGACCATTTTAAAACAACGAACCATATTTCATACTTAGTCAATAGCAATGAAAAAAAAAAAAAAAATGATTTATCTTGGATACACAATCAAGGTTTTATTATATTATAGAACGTAGTATTAAAATGAATTATAATGCTTGAGAGAGAGAGAGAGTGAGCGAATTAAATATATTATATATGTAAAGTCTGCATGAAATATAAATGGAGGAGTAAAAGCTATAGTAGTGTAACTCTAATTTTTTAAGATATTGACTCGTGTGCATAAATACAATATATAAAGTTAGATAAAATTAAGTTAAAATTAATTAAGTTTGTTAGATAAAATGTGTAGCGAAGAGATATAGTAACTGTTCTAGAGAAAATTAACAAATGGCGTTGAAAATCAGGATTTTGTTTGTCTCGTTATTTAAGAAATATTTTCGAGCCTTTGTGTGCGCCTCTGAAAACATTTCGGACAGAAAGCGATAGCTGATGAATCGGGCGAGTGGCCGATTAGCTAATTGATCTGATTGATTCATTTACAGTACTAAACGAGTGTTAAAACTCGTCTTTTAATAAAAGTATGAGTGTTCGAATCATTATAAAATTATCCGAATTATTTTTATTATTATATATTGTCATATGAAAAGTGAGTGTAAAGAACACGAAATTCTCCAATAATTTTCATTATATGTTTTCAAAATCGGTTAAGTAAATCAAAAACTGTTCTTTATAACTGAATGCCATGTTTTGCATTTTTCATCCGTTTTCCTTTTCTTTCCGATATCTAAATTCTATGCCTATTTCATTTTGAATGTGGAAAGTCTAATGTAAAGCAGCTCTATATAAACAGACTTAAAGATAACATTAAATATTATAATTAAATTTAATTGATTTTTTATAATTATAATATTATAATCAAAGTTTTGCTATTGCATAGTTTTAATTAAAATTATATAATTTTTCTCTTTATTATCTTTTTCGTAGAGAGAGAGAGAAGTTGCTTTTCTTTCCACACTGAAAATGAAAAGTATAGGGTACTAAAAATGTACAGTTTTTGACATACCTATATTATAGATTTTCTCTACCGATACAGTGTATATTGAAACGGAAGAAAAATCTGTAATAAATACAAATAATTAATAAAAAATTTCTCTGTACACAGATTACATCTGATCTAATACATTGAACTTGAGACAATTATATTAAAACGTAAGAATTTAATGAAATTTAATGTAACATTCCTGCATAAAACGTCTTATTCAAAAATATTGTTTCGCATTCGCGAGATTTTGTCATGAATTCTGCTTTGCAACGTACAATTTCGGATTGGATCACGGGTCAATACTTTTCAGTGCGATACTGGGAATAGAACGTGAAAATTGTGTATGCCTCTGAATCCAAAAACAATTAGCAGAAGTGAATCCTTTTTTTAATAATGCAAGAATTCGCATTTGTTTGAAGGTTATCGATTGCGATTGAATGCGAGGAATATTTTAAGCTAAGTGAATTCTTGCGAACCAATACTTTTCAATCCCTTTCTTCGCATCAGAAAGCAGAATTTAAATTAATTCCTTTCAATCCGACATTTTATGCAGGGATATAGCAAATGCCGGAAAAACAGAAAAGAAACAAATTATCATATTTTATATTATTCAAAAAGTTTTAAATCTTTCCGCAAACTGTTATATATATATATATCGGAAAAGAACCTTTTCTCTTCTCGGAAAGGAACCAAAAAATTGTGAACATAGCACGGAAGAGTACCACAAAATTGTGAACGTTACCACAAAATCGATATAGCACGGAAAAGAACTGTTGAAAGTAAGCGTTGTCGTATCCTTTCGCTTGTCGCAGTTGTGCTGAAACGGGACAGATTAACAATACACAATACACGTACTTGTGCGTACTTTTACTATACACGCTCTTTGGTTTTTATTTCAACAATGAGTCGACACTCGACACTGTCCGACAGTCGACTTGCACGTGAGGCGGCAAAAACGGAACTGAACATAGAAAGAAAAGAAAACTCGACTCTCAGAATGCAAAAATCCCGGCCATAGAATACAATATAATCTAGTGACAGTCATCGCCATTGCCGGTAACTAAGAACGCGACGCTAGCGCCACATGTCAGTGTGATTGCTATATCTGCAACAAGAACCATAAAATCATAGATCATAGGCATTACCTACGGGATTCATGTTTCATGGATATTGGCTACGTAGTTCGATGTCCACATTTTATAGACATAGAGGCGCTTCAAAATAAAGTGACAGCTGAATTGGGCTAAATCGCGCCCATGCGTGCGGTCGCTCTCAAGACTTCTCTGATTCTCTTTGCTTCTGCACTTCTGCGTGCTTTCGAGTTTTCCACACAGACGTTGTGGCCACTTCTTTCCTGCATTCCTGCGATTGTCGTCGCTGTCAGTTGTCATCAGCCGTATGCGCTTTTTGTCAAATCCGCCGTCCGGATGACATGGATCGCATGTTCGGCGAGCATTGATCAATTTACAATAGCTGGGGATGGTCGTGAGTCGTTGAAGTGCCGTTGACGGTTCAAGCCCGGCGGCCTGCTGATGATCATTCGCTATTAAACACAATTTTCTAAAGGTTTCCTCGAAAAGCACCGGCAGAGATCGATCACGCTTTCATACAAACTATGTAGTTGCGATGGTTGCGAGCACAGCGACTGATATGACTGGATCTATATATCATGAACGACAAGTAACTTGTTAATGTTGTTGCATCCTTTCCGTAGATTGTCTTTAGGTTGCACATATATTGCGTAGAAAATTCCGTCACCGTAAACAATCTGAAGTAATTGTCAATAGAATATTGATGGTTGAAAATATCTGCACTATTTTGAAAGAAAATGCTTTTTTTTTTTTTAATTTATTTTGTACTCTTCGCCAAAATTACAAACTGAATTGTAGGTGAAGGAGCTGTGCGCGTTACACGCGTTGAACAACTTGTTTCAAGAGCGTGGCTTTAGCAAACAGGAATTAGATCAGATCTGCTACAGTTTAAGTCCCGATGTATGGATCAATCCTCATAAATCGCTACTAGGACTCGGCAACTATGACATTAACGTTATTATGGCCGCTCTCCAGAGAAGAGGACGCGAGGCTGTGTGGTTCGACAAACGTAGGTCCGTACGTTCATAGGTATCGTGAAAAATATGAGCACGCAATTCATAATTGTACATGTTCGTTAAATTATTTCTTCTATCTCAGGGATCCCAAGTGTCTTTGTTTAGACAACATTGAGGGTTTTATACTGAATGTCCCAACTGAATATAAACTAGGTTTTGTGCTACTTCCTTTGAAGCGACGTCATTGGATTGCTCTGAAAAAGATACACGGTGCCTTTTATAATCTTGATTCAAAACTGGACTCGCCGCAGTTAATAGGAAAGGTTATTACAATACAGTAAAATTTGTCGAAAGATATAAAGGTATTTCCATATATTTTATATGTCGTATTAATTGTATCTTTTCTGACATCAGGACAACGACTTACTCATATATCTAAAGGATCAGATAGATAGCAAGGAGAAGGAACTATTCCTTGTTGTTTCTAGAGAGATCGATAGCAATCAAGGATGGTTAATAGATACGTGTGAAAATAAAGATGACAATAACATGGATCATGATTCTATTAGATATATTGAGGATGGATATCCGGATATAGATTTGAAAAAGTCCGAGTCTAAGGAAATGAATGAAAACGAGGAATTCCTAGATAACAAAAATTCTAGATAATTGGGGCCACGTGCACCACGCTCCACTTGATTATTTATTTATTCATTCCCTTGTTGCAAATTTAAGAAAGGATGATTATAATTGTCGCGAGAAAAGACTTGGAATTATACAGAAACAAAAGAGAACAAAAGATAGAGCAGATAACGGAAATTACACGTAATAAATGTTTCACTGAGCATTTCACTATAATGCTTTTATTTATATCTATGTGTTAACACAAGTGGTATTTTTATTTATTTATTTATTTTTATTTTACTAGAGAATCATTCGTATATTATGTATACTACATACTACTTGTGACATATGCGTAACAACGCATTTTAAGAAATAACGTATGTAAGATATATAGTGTTGTATTTAAAATGAAAATATTGCTTTTATTAAAAGTTAACGTGCGTAAGAAGAGAACTCGTATTTAAACAATAGCTACTCATATGAATTGAAAGGTTATTAATGTGTATATCTATATTCTAACGTGATATTATTTATATGTGATAATCATATCTGTCATTTTAAAAAGCTTGTATAAATAAACACACTTGTAATATGAAACTGTTACGATACATTTTAGGTACAATCTCACGATTCTTTTTACACAATAAATATACTTGCAATTTGTTTCATAATGTAATTTATCCTGTATATATAGGACAGTGTTAAGTAGACATTATTATTTATATTATAAGAGCGTAAAATTTATTTATATCACGTGCTGGCATATATTTAAGTTGTGGCTTTAAGTAAGCATCAAATAATTGACTAGAATTTATTTATTTTTATTGTTGTGTACCGCAAAAAAATAAAGATAATCAGCCAATGAACCTATTGTACAAAACATACATATATATCATACAAACAATGACATCGTCATTGTTATAGCAGTAGATATAACGTCGTTATTATTACATCACCACTTTATTGAGAGCGCTGTATTCATTTTTTGTATTTCGTGGTATTGTGTATTGAAATATGCGCTAACTTTGTCTGTATCCTCTCCTCCCAGCCAAGTTTTGTACAGATTCTGCACCACTTTGTTTTCTTCAGGTTTGCTTAGCGGAAGTTCACGATACATATTTTCTAATGTTGTTGCGAGTTCTCGGGGTTGAATGTTTCCGTCAGGTCTCACTTGTGCTCCTCCGTTTAAGCAACCTGATAATAATGATAGTCACATTAAAAATTACTTACAACATTAGTGCATTATTTTAAGCAAAACAATAATTACCACACGGGCATGCCATAATTTCGACGTAGTCGTAAACGCATTTGCCCCTTTTCATTTTGTGAACTATATTCTGTATATTCCTGAATCCATTAATGATAGCAAATTTTAACAACACTTGATCGTTTCTTTTCAATTCGGCTTCCTGGAAGTCGGGATTTCTAAGATTTTTGACATCTACTGTAACATTGTCTTCGTCAAAAAGATTCTTCGCCGCGTAACGAAAGATGAAGTCCGCGTAACCACCTGACCCCGAGCCACTATGACCCCACAATCTACTCGCAACTTCTTCACTATAGGAGCCAAATGGTTGTTTAACTTCACCTTCGTCGATTTCGTTTAATACTAAACCGTCTTGACTCAGCATCTGTTCCAATTCGACTGAAAGACACAAAGTTGATACCATAACTTACACTTCAATTTTAATAATTCCAAATATAGTTATATAGAAATATGAATATATGTATATACTTGATGTTATGACACAGTCTACGTCCCTCGTCTTTCTTTGCTGATTGTAAAAGTCTTCTCTGGAAGCTTCCAACTTCTTGTCATAGCAGGGCATTACAGTTACATGGTACATCTGTTCTGGTGACAGACCCATAGTTTCAGCTAAATGGTACTTTACTAATGATCCCATAATTTGTTGGGGTGATTTTGCGACACTTATATGTGGCAATATAAAATTTCCGTGAGTTTTTTCGGCATAACATACCCAACCTGTCACAGAAATAAGAATATTACAAATTTCTTGAACCGATCATTCATTTTCATAAACAAATATTCGTCTTACCTGGACACGAAGAGGACAACATTGGTAACTGATTTTTTATGCCTTCTTTACTGGCTTTATAACGTTCGACGAATTCTTTGGCAGCTTCTAATAAAACAAAATCGTCAGCCACCGTCATATCTAATACCGCATCAGCTCCCAATCGATAGAAAAATCCTGCCAGTTTACAGAGGGTTTGCTCGGGGGTAAGTTCATAACGCTGTGCCAGTGACAACACAGGTTGCACCGATAGACTTACCACTATATATTTGGAATCTATACTTCCTACGTTCTACAAAAGTACAAAAAGTATTATGGTTAAGAAATCAAATAAATGAAGAATATATCTTGTAATTTTGTATATCTCACTATCAAAGATAAATATCAATCTGTAAAAGAATTAATAATTAATACCGCATATCTTCAATTCTCTAATCGTAAGTATCGTTACAAATATCTGAATTATATAAAATCTCTTTACTTTTATATATAAATTAGAAACCTTTATGTATTAATTGTATGTAGTAATGTTTATTCTTTACCTGTTGAGCTACTTTCTCCTGGAACACCCTGAGCAGTTCTTCTTGACTTTGTTGCGTAACTAGCACGCTCTCAGCAGATGTGATACATCCACTGCATGCTAAACAGTCGGCAAGCGTGATCTCAACTTTTTGTAATTTTTCCGGTTGCCTTGTCTGCATGGTAAAGCAAACTTTAGTGGAACGTTTTAAGCTGGAAATATATTTCAACAAATAAATATTGCAGACACTTACTTCATTCAGCGCCAAATGGGCATTATCCGCTTGTATTTTTATCTTCGCACCCGTCTTGCTTTTGCTCGCCTGCATTTCTATAGGTTTAATGCATTCCTGTAACAAATGTAATTAAAAGCAGCGCATGGAGATTGGAACTAATCCAGAATGACGTCGATCATCATACCTGCGATGGAGTGATAAAATCATCCAGATTTGTAATCTGCAATGCTCCACTGAATCTTGATGCCATTTTTTTTTTTTTTTTTCAAAATTTACTTCTTGCGTTCAGCTCTTAAATATACAGGTATTTTCTGTAAACATACATTATATATAAAAGAAACATACAAAATATATAATCTGTTCTTCTTTCATAAATACAAGTGTCATTCAATTAAATAAATACCTCTTATTTTTTAAAGGAGATATTAGGAATGCTCCTACAGTCGTAGATTATCTTTTACAATCTACAGATCTTCGTGAAATGATACAGCAACATTAATATAACAGTAAAAATGAATGGAGGTTCTCAGCATTGATAAATATTAAATGTCAACGTTGAAATTTAACCTCTTCACTACCTTTGGAATATAAAAATGGCTCACTGAATTTCGAAATTTCTGTAAATGAATTCTCCGTATCGCGCAGTTCTGCGCTAAAACCAAAATTAACGGTTAAAAAGACATGCAGGAGGTGAGAGATATTTTCATCAAACTAAGCGCAACGCGATGTTCTTTATTGACAAGTAGGTAATTTATGATATCACGACAATGTGCTCCCCTGTCACAAATGACTCACCGACCTGCGCCTGAGACACCGCAACCGTTCCACCGTGCACTGTGCAGGAGTAGCCGTGTT
Source organism: Temnothorax americanus (assembly GCF_048541705.1). NCBI lineage: Eukaryota > Metazoa > Arthropoda > Insecta > Hymenoptera > Formicidae > Temnothorax > Temnothorax americanus. The sequence goes on from NW_027509297.1 coordinate 933,096, forward strand.
AGCATCGTCAGAGGGGCGCGATTTGCTTATAAAATTGCAACAAATGACGGAAGTGAGGAAGGACGACGTTGTAAAAATTCTTCACACCTACCCGTTTTGCAGAGTAAGTAAAATACGCTGTCGTATTTCACTGTGATTTATCGTACGGATTTGCGCTGCGTAGGTATATGCGAATGTGACGTTTGATCAATACGGATCCGAAAGCGTGTGCGTTGATCGCTATACGCGTTTATTGAATCGATGCCGCCGATTTAAAAATCAAAATTACGCGCATTTTTTATTTCAAATGAATGCCGATTTGTTGTCGAATTTGGTTTAGCATTCTGTTTATATCCGTTCTATTTATGAATAATTATTCCCTCATATATTGCTTTGCATATAAAAGCCTATATAATATTTCAATAATTTGATTTAGCATAATGTGTAGTAATACCTAAAAATTATTTTACGTAAAATGCGTCTGAAACCTTGGAGAAATTATATTTGCCATTGCAAAAATTATCCAACTCGAAATAAATATACATTTATATATATATTATACGCGGGTTATATTTACATTTTATTGGAATTCTTTTAATAATTTTCAATGTCCATTTGCAGAAATGTGATATGTCTGATGAGATGAGGCAAGAGGCGATGGAATTATGTGTGACTGCGGCAGAAAAGTACGCGGACAACTATGAAAGCGTGTCTCGGATGATCAAGGAGACAATGGATAAGAAATTCGGTGCGTCGTGGCATACCGTTGTTGGAGAAGGCTACGGCTTTGAAATAACTTATCAGTTGAAGCACCTCCTGTACATGTACTGCGCCGGCAATTTGGCGATATGCATATGGAAATCGGCATAGTAACGGTTCGCTTGGCACCTATTTATTTATTTTTAATGTATTTATTTATGTACTTATATACATGCATATATATGCGTTCGACTGTATATGTAAAATCATTTTTATGTACGTGTGCGAAGCATGTATGCAAACTGTTACAAGAAGAGAGAAAGAACGTTTGCAACATCTCATAAATGTGGGTCCAATCTGTGTTTAATTGTAAGAGTCAAATATCTTTTCAGTTATCATAATTAAACACATTCACATATTGGAAACAAAACTAATGATGAGAGAGAGAGAGATAATTCGATTCAGCTATATCGAATAAAATACAACAATTAATACTTTTCGGTACAGATTATTGAATTATTTATAAATAATATATTATTTAAAAAGCAATTTGATATACAGTATTATATAAGAATATGTAAGATCCAACACCGTAAAATGTACTCCTTTGTATATAAGAAGACACAGTGATATATAATATATATTTAGAAAATTCATATACATGAGACAGTATTTGAAAGTACATATTTATCTTTTACATGTAAAATTCGTCAAAAACCTGTAACCGTCCTCCATACAAGAACTGCTATGTTACCTCCAATAAACATATATAACAGTGATTTTTCTTGATGTGTAGTCGCACACGCGTAAGCTTCCCCGACGACCACTTGGAATGGAGGCCCAAATTTTTTATCCAGACTGTCCTTGATCATGCGAGCTGCGTGCTCGTAATTCTCCGAATATTTTTCCACAGCGGTGACACAGGTCTCCATGGCTTCCTGCTTCATATCCTCCGGCATGTCACTGTACTAGGAAGAATCTTTGTCGTAATTAAAAAATTGATATATCTTAATTCGAACATAAATATTATAAATTAGATCAATTTACCTTACATAATGGATATGTATGAACCATCAAAGCTGCAACATCCTTCTTTACCTCCCCAGCCCACATTTTACAGAAGTGTCTCAATTATTTTATCGTATATGTTGCATATAACAGCAAAACTATATTATTTGTGTTTTTAATATCCGACAAAGATTCATATATTTAGTATATTTGGTTATATTTTTTAAATGTACATTTAAACAAATGAACGTATGACACTACATTGAAATTTTCAAGTGTACACAAAGAGTACTGCATGAATTGAACAATACATATAACTTTATATATTATATAATAATATAAAATTAAGCTAAATTGAAATTTTAATATATATATATATATATATATTAAAATTTTAATTTAGCTTAATTTTTTCTAACCGCTATACGAATTGTTATTGATTTAATTTATATAATTGCCCCAGAGAGAGTGAGAAATTTGATCAAGATATGTTAACTCTGCTAAATGTCAAACTTCGATAGCCTGATAATAGTATTAATAGAAAATAAATTAATTAATCTTGAGGTCTTGTAACAAAGAAAATGATCTCAAACATATATAAAAATTGTATATTTTCTTTCTTTCTCGCAGGTATAGAAAGGTTATAAACACTTCCCTCCTCGGACCTTGACGGAGTTTCGGATTGCATACTGAAACGCGGGATTTTTAAAGCGTTCCAAAACTCATCGGAAAAAGTCTTCGTCTACTAATGTATATTGTGTATATTGACGTTTATTCAAGAAATAATTTAAGAAAGCTCGGTGATGCTGTTGCTCGAGGTAGAATCAGTTTTACCGAAAGTCGTTGGATCGAGTGTAACATTTAGGAGAAATAATAAGGAAAAGGGGGAGAAAGAATAGAAAAAAAAGCTCGTTTCCGCCATTTGTGCTCCGTGTTCGCGTCGACGTGCGTCGTGCGATAGTGTTGAGTCTCGTGGCCTCGACCGTTCCTTTCACCGGCGGGCCCGTCAACGTCGTACGTCGTACGCTTCTCACGCTTCTTTTTTCTGCCTCTCGTATATACGCGCGACCGTGCATCGCGAAGTGCTCCTTCCTTTGCATATATGACTGCGACCGAAGGCGAGTGCGAGAAGCGTTCCCGACACGACGTCACCGACACCACCGACGTCTGCGACACGACGTTAACATGTCTGCCCTTCAAAAGTCAATTTTGAAATCCAAATTACCACCGTCGGCGGTCAACTTCTCGGCGTTGAACTCCAGGTTTGTGTGACCTATCTCCATGAACAAAAAATCATCATGGGATTTTAGATTAATAAGTCGAAGGAAGTTTATGTGAAATCAATACACAAAAATGTCTTTTCTCTCTCTCTTTTTTTTTTAAGACTTGGTAAGTCGAGGGGAGCCCAACGAAGGAGGGACTACGAGCCGGTGCAGTGGAATTTGTACTTCGATCATTCCAAGGATGTGCCGGTGGGAGAGAATGTTTTTCACGTTTACATCAAGGGCACGGAGGGGCCGTTATTAGTTTTGTTACACGGTGGTGGTTTCAGTGGTTTGACGTGGGCAGAACTTACAGTGAGTATCGTCTACGATTGCCGATAAACATGCTGGGAAAGAGATTACGTGACACACGTTATGAATTTTAGAAATCGATTATGACAATGGTGTTGTGCAGAGTCATGGCTATTGATCTTAGGGGTCACGGAGACACTCACACCATAGAGGATGAGGACTTGTCGGCAGATACTTTAGCGTCGTAAGTAAAATGTACATTTAATTTTTTTTGCACCTTGATTATACATTTCAGATCGTATTTCAACCCCTAAGGTGCCTCTTTACGTTGATGCTCGATCGGCTCGACGCTCATTTTCAGTGAGCAAAAATCTTCAGAAATAATATTTATATTTTATATATTTGTAAAATATTACTATTTGAAAAAATAATTAATATTTTACGTATTTTGAAGCCTATTTTATACATATATATATATTAATATATTTTTGAAGATTTTTGCTCGCTGAAAATAAGCGTCGAGCGTCAATGTAAAATGCCACCTTTAAATGCACAGCTTTGCATATATGGGAAGCAATTTTTTGCTGCTTTGTGTACTTTTCCTTATGAAGTTCAAACACGTGGCTTTGTATATTCGTAAATGATCTTTTTTGACCCTTTTTTCCTTTTCCTTGAGAGGGTTCAACTCAGTAAAGAATTTTTTAAATATCTTTTTTAGAATTCCTTAATCAGTCATTATATATTTAAAAAATAGAGTTCTACAAAAAATTGTGTAATTTCTAATTTTGTTTTCCCTATATCTGTCTTTGTCTAACGAAATGACATCTGTTTTTTTTTCGATTGTTCGCCATCTTACGCAAGATCCGGCAACTACTGTTGCTGCTCTTCTTGTCATCCTGCATCCGTATTTGCATTACTAAAATAATTATTAGATGGATCTTTTTTTGTACGGATTGAATCTTACTTCTAATTACACGATATTATTCCTACATGTTTTCCCAAGGGTGGATGATAAACATTATGTACGTATAAACTGTAGAATTTTTGTTTTAAGCAAATATTGTCGTCAGGTGACAGCTGTGTACGTGCCCCAATAAGTAATATTTTTAAATTTTTGGTGTTTTTGATATAAAATCGCGTTTTCCACCCTAGATTTTTGTGCGGACTTTAATTCTAGACCAAAAACTTGCAATTCTGTAAAGCCAATTAAAAGATCCATCGATTAACGATAATGCCGGTAAATCATACGACTGCAGGATCTCCTTAAGGATTAATCTTAATGATAAATTTGTTAAAAACTTTCTTTAAATATATAAAAAAGTTTGTAAGGTTGTACATATCTATAACGGCTCATAAAAATTTTTTCATTTTTTAAGTATATCATTTGAACAGTTGATATAAAATCTTATATCTTTGCCACCTTTGATAAATTTTTTCTCATCCAGGGATGTTGCAGCTGTTATAGATGCAATTGCACATGATGTTCCAATAATTCTTGTCGGTCATAGCATGGGTGGTGCGATAGCTGTAAGAGCAGCTCCGCTAATTCCAAATTTATATGGATTAGGAGTTATAGACGTCGTAGAGGGCACGGCAATGGATGCATTAGCCTCTATGCAAAGTTTCTTAAGATCCCGGCCGTCTAGTTTCAGCACCATACCTCAGGCTATAGAGTGGTGGTTAGTATATATATATATATATATATATATATATATATATATATATATATATTTCTTATGCTTTTAATACATTTATTATTGTATCGTAACAAGTGTGCTTTTTAAACAATTTTTTTGCTACTTGAAAGTAACTTAATTTGATTCTTAATGATAATTTAGTTCTTTAGGCACTTTATTTTTATATATAGACAAAATAAAGTTTCCAAATAGAATTAAACAAGTTTTAATTAATGTTTTCAGTGTTCGTGGCGGACAAATTCGGAATCTACAATCGGCAAAGGTTTCGGTTCCTGGGCAGATAAAGAAGTTAGTGAGTTCTTAAGGAGGATACTTAGGCTTTTATAATACTTTTATATTGATATTAAAATAAATCGAGTCATATGCAACACACGTGCCATTTCAGCATTGAAACTGGCAAATTAGCAACTCATGATATTGACTCAGTGCCAACCCAATACAACACTGAATCTAATCCAGAACCAGTTATACCGCGAGATGATATTATCCAAGAGGAAGAGTCAGCCAGCATGCCACCGCCGCCACCTGCGTCTTCTGCTGTCACTACTAATAGAAAGTATGTCTGGAGAATAGATTTGGCAAAAACGGAACAGCATTGGTTCAGCTGGTTTAAGGGTTTATCGACGGCATTCTTGAATGTCTCTGCACCGAAAATGTTGTTGTTAGCTGGAGTCGATAGATTAGATCGCGAACTCACTGTAGGACAAATGCAAGGTATATAATTTTCAATGCTGATGATGTCTTGACGATGCATAATTTTTGTGTAATATTTTAATAAAATAATTCCTTGCTTTCCCATGAAAATAGGTAAATTCCAAATGCAAGTATTGCCCGCTTGTGGGCACGCTGTTCATGAAGACGTCCCGGATAAAGTAGCGGAAGCTATTGCTACGTTTATGGTCAGGCACAAGTTCGCAGAACCAGCGTCAGATTTTCCACGGTAAGCTAAAGTGGTCCTCTATCTTCGCATTCACTGCAATTTCATCGATATTGACATTGTGATGTTTGTAAAATTCATAGTTTTTATATTTTCCATGATTTTACGATTTTTGTTTATAATTTTGTGAAAACTATATAATTTATGATTGTTTCAGGACTTTTCTGGCTTGTTAAGAAGAAAATTAAACAGTTGTAATGCAAACGAATAAAATAATGTGGTTTTCTTTTAATTAGTTAATAATAATTTTATTTATTTCAAGAGATTATAACCACCAAATATAGAAATATATATCATACATGTGTAAATAAAGATATTTATCTTGATGAGAAAAATAAATTTGTTCTTATGTATGTATATATTCTTCCTGTAACAAACTTCAAGTTTATTAAATTTTGATTTTTCTTGTCAGTATAATCTCACGCACAACATCGCAATCACTCGAAGTATTTATATCTTCAATATTAATTTTTTTCCTGTTTCTCTCTAGCACTCTTGATTTGTCAATCATTTTTAATATAACGATACAATTTATTACATATGATTTATTATAAAAAATAATATAGACATTTATGAAAAACAATGTTACTTTTATGAGAGGAAACATGTTTATATGTATGTATATGTATATCTATATTTTATTAAAAATTGTTGTACTTATATTCTATACTCTGTTCAATGAGAGAATATGGATGGATCGAAAACTCGTCCGTTTCGCGCAGATTTCCGTCCACCACAAATATCTACTTCATAGACAACAGACATCTGTGGATTAATATGATGGACAAATTTCAACATTGTCAATTATTCATTACACTAAAAATTTATGTAAAATCGAGGTATTATGTACCAATAAAGGTAGCAGTGTAGTCTATTGGTAAAGCGCCAGATTGTAATCATAAAAATCTGGGCTCGAGTCCATTCTGTGATCATGGGAATTTTAATATTCTAAACTGCCCTTTCGCATGAGAAATTAACGAAGAGGGGGAGGACTTGCCTTTCGAAAAGACATTAAATCATTGGTCCAGAATATAGCTGAAAATTGATAGGTGTATCTCCTATTTGTCACCATGCCAGGGTGCTGTGAGCTAATCACCCCGTACATCTGAATTTAAAGCGATTACTGAAACCTTATAGGAGACCTTATGTTCCACTTGGGATTTAAAGTAACTAATCATTATTATCATGTACAAACAAGTGCCAAATTTAATGTTTCATAGTTACAATGGTTGAAATTTTTTCAATACAGTACGAAAATGTAAAAATCCTATAAAAATTGTTACATGCTAAGAAATATAGAAGAAATATAATACTTATTTAAATGTAAAATTATCTAAAATTGTTTCAGAAAAATAACAATGTGATTAATTTAACATGCATGCAATATTACAAGAGAGCAGATTCTGTCATATTTCTGAAACACCTAAATCATTACAAATATAAATTGCATAATTAGCAAGTCCAATTACTGATCGTTTAGTAAAAATAATTTACATGTTATTGGTTAAATTTTTTACAACAACACAGGGTCCCGCACGGCCGGCCTTAAGAGGAGCAACCTATAAACATAAAAAAGTTTAAGTTTACAAAATACATTTATAATTACTTCTATTTACCATATTCAATTACAGGAATAGTTTATACACTCACAGGTTCCCATTCGTTGAGATGTGGATCGTAGGCTTCCACTAGTGTGAGATATTGTTGGCCGTCGTATCCTCCCACGGCCATAAGTCGGTCACCTAATACGCACACACCAACTGCATCCCGGGGCACACTCATTGGCGCAACCATAGTCCACGTATCGGTTTTAGGATCATATCTATATTGTTACATCGCATTATACATAACTTGAAAGTTTTAACATATAATGTAACAGCGGCTTTATACCTTTCTACACAATCGAATCTGCTAGCATTGGGATTGCTAGCTGGAGCGTCGTGACCACCGAGTGCATAAAGGCAACCATTCACTACTCCTACGCCTACGCCGCCTCGTCTCTTCGACATAGGAGCGCACGGTGTCCATTTGTTCGTGTGCGGATCGTAACATTCTACTGTATTTAAGCAGGAACTGATATCTCTTCCTCCTACAGCGTACAATCTAAAACATCATAAAAAATTTAATATCAAATTTATTTAAAAAAATTCAATATTTAATAAAATTTAAAGTTAATAAAATAATATTTATACGAAGACACGTACTAAAAAGAAAATTAAAATGGTTGAAAACAGATATGACATATAAATTTAATAATTTATTTGTAAAGACTGACTTATCATTTAACACAGCTACACCGACTGTAGATCTTTGTATGGACATAGGACATATTGAACTCCACTGACGTGTTGCCGGATCCCATCTCTCTACCGCATCAAGAAAACTCCAACCGTCGTGACCACCAACAGCATATAAAGGTCCACCTAAGACTGCTACTCCTGAGAAAAAATATTATAACGTATTTGCTAGGGTTTGATTATGAATAAATGAAATCAACTGCACATTAATTTTGCAAATTCTCATGCATTTGCGCATACCTAATCCGTGTCGATGAACATTCATAGGTGGTAAAGTGCTCCACGTAAGAGTGGAGAAATCGAAGCATTCTACTGTGTTCAATGTTTTTAAACCGTCTCTACCGCCCGCGACAATCAATTTTTTATCGACTACCACTGCGCCAAATTGTAATCTTCTACTGCTCATGGCTGCTAAAGATATCCAAGCATTATCGCGTAATGAAAATGTATCTATAGATGTTGCACCTAGAAAATACTTTGTAAATTATTTCGCTTGCAAAAAGTAAAATAATGCGACAATATTGGCACAATATATTTTCTTTACATTAATCGTGATCGATTAATTATCAGTTATGCGATTAATATTAAATAATTCATTTTGGATGTAATAAATTACCTTTATTAGCGTCCATCCCTCCGACAGCTAACAACGTACCCACAGTGGCTTTTCTGGGTTTCGTTCTGCCTGTTTGAAGCAAAGGTCTTCGCTCAGGCAGCAAATGATACTTCAATGCTTCCATTACTAATTCCTGCGCCATTCTTTGGTCTTTGAACATTTCGTTACTCTCAATATTGTCAGCTATAAACTGTTTTGATTTATTAGTTGAGCTAATGCACAAATTCTGTCGAGTGAAAAAATTGAGCTGTCGATGAACTTACCGCGGGTGATAGCAATGGTAATTTGACTAAACCTAATAATTTACTGGCATCTTTGCTCCTGTTTTCCGGATCGTGTTCCAGCCAAGTCACTAGAGCCTGAAACAATAATGATAACGATTCTATTTATTCGGTATCTCAGCTTAGATATTTTAATTGCATTTGTATGAAATATTTGCTCAAGCAATTATAGAAATACATATTTGTATATTCGTGATCAATAGTATAAAAAACTTATAGCTATGATAACACATCTCCTTCTTAATATTTCATATAAATATTGTTTATATAATTATTATTCATATTGTTGGTTCGCTCAACAAACAGTTGTCTTACATGAAAGATAGTTTCTTCCGAAGGAACATTAAGATCCTCAGATTCAAGTAACTTTGCAACTTCATCGGCAGATAGCAGTAAGAATTCTTGATTTTTTGTAACTTCCATGAAATGTTTGGTAGTGTATGCGTGTGCGTATTCAAGCAATTCCGAACAACCCTGCGTATCGGCGAACATCCGTATGCCCAGACAGTTGCTTGGGTGAAGTTGTTTGACGAGAAACTGACAGCACGCTTTAATAACTGGATTCAATTGTAACAAACATGCTGTTGCAAGTAGAGTCTCTACGCTATCTTCCTGCAATTCTATGCAACCTGCAAGTATACAAAAACATTAAGAATTGATAAGAAATTCAAAAATTAACAAAAGAACGGCTTAAGAAAAAATATCTGCAAATGCCTTTATCGTAGCGTTAATATTCGTGAAATGTTTTCTTACATTAAACATATTTTCTCAAGCAGAATTACCTGTATAGCAATATAGAACCAAAGCCCATAAAGCATCTCCATCAACATCCATTAATTCTATTTCATTTTGTGCCGACTCTCGCAGAGAGCTTGTGAACATGGCAGCAAAGTATTCAGAGCCAGCACTGAGTACTAACCGATGAGCTGGGACACGCTTATTTCCTAAGAAAAGTACAGAACAGAGAAAAAAAAATATGAGAAAATGGGATGTCACAAGTTCATCGAGTGCGAAGAATATTTCCCATATGTTGTGTACAAAATATATACTCTCTCTTCAATTTTTACTGGTTAAAAACTTTTAATAATAAAAAGAAATTCTCTTTGAATCTTGATATTATACATAAAAATATACATAAAATTATATATGAAAATGCACATTTTATGTAAACATATTGGGGTAAAATAATAACTCTCCTCGTTTTTATTAATTAAAACATTTGATTAACAATTATCATCTGAATCATTACAAGTCCAATTGACAGTTGACACATAGATGCTGTTGTTATCAAAACAAAAAGCATCCCGGGAGTCCGGTACGGAAGGACGGGTACACTCACCCGCGATCAGCGTGACGTCTGTCAGCTGTTGCTTGTGCAGATAACTCTCCATAATTCGGAGGCTACTTTCCGCGTGCTTCGGCGAGATAGACACGCATGACATCATGCTGGAGATGCTGTGCTCGCTGGCGTCTTTATCCAGGCCCAGCGGGAATTCCTGCTGCTGCTGCTGCTGTTGCTGTTGTTGCTGCTGCTGCTCGCCTTTGTTCGCCGCTCTCGCGGGAGAGCTTCCCGCTGCTCTCGACATGTTCATTCGCGGCCGCGTTGCGGTCCTTTGTTGCGGCGAGATCGCCAACGGGGAGACGGCGCCCGGCGCGAGTTCGTCAGGATGCGCCGAGATGCGCGCCGATGTAAACAATGGATCGCGTTCAACCGCGGTCAACGCGACCATCACTACCCGTCCGTCCCGTCCAGCCTGTCCTACGGGTCAGCGCACTCGGCACTGCTCGGCACTGACGCGACTACTCCTACTCCTACTGCCGTTCCTACCAGGCCGCATCGAGCCTCTCGTTGTTCGCTGCGCGACGCTCGTACCTCGTACGTCGTGCGGAGAATAAACAAAGAGCCTGGCGGATATACAGAGCGTGGTGGTAGCGAAAGCCCAGCATGGAGCTGCATATACTGCAACTGCATCGACCTACTCCTTTTTTTTTTCACTTTGACACCTACTCTCTCCTTTTCACACGCCATACACGACCACACGTGCATACATTAGCATACATAGCTGCGTGTGTTACATATATACAGATACTTTGCGTTGGAAGGTAGAATGAATGTATTGGGAACGGGGCCGTTCATTTATTAAACATGAGTTTTACGCAAATGTTCATCGGACTTGAAACTAGATTTATTGATTTTTATTGTTCACTAGCTGATTACCCGGGCTTCGCCCCGGAGGACATATGTAGTAAAACACGCAAATAATCTCTCTCTCTCTCTCTTTCTCTCCCCTCTCTCTCTTTTTCCTTATCTTCCTCTATCCCTTTACTCCTCTCTCCCTTTCCCTCCCTCTCTCTCTCTCCCCCTCTTTCTTTCCCTCCCTGTTTTTATATACAATTCTTTGAGATTTGGTCATTTGGAACCGGTTTCCAAAAAGATTGGTAACAAAAAATAGTACACTTTATAGCACTCCCCGGGAAATTTTGTCCCTATTTCATGTATAATTCTTTGAGATTCTCAGTCATCAATTATTTCCCGAAAAATTGAAAAAATTAAAAAAACCGGTTTTCAAAAAAATCGGTAACAAAAACTGTATACATCATGGCGTTCCCCGTAAAATTCTACCCCTACTTCATATACAATACTTTCAAAACCAGTCGAATAGTTTAAGAGTGCATAAAGGACATACATACATACATACATACACATACACATACACATTCATTTATATATATATAGATAACATTATGCCGACTAGTTTAAACTGCATTCTCTTTGTCACTGGACTGGGAACCTTGAATGATTATTTCTGGTCACCTGATTCCTTTTTTTATATAGACTGCGAGTCACAGTTTTTAGTCACCCTTTTCTTACAAATGAAAAAGATTTTAAGCGTGACTAATGCTGATAGTTGATCACATTGACCTGTTAAAATAAATAATTCTTACATTTGTTAATATACATAATCCGATGGAGCACAATATTTCTCGCTTTAAAAAATTAAATAAAAGTATTTTTCTAATTTTATATCTAAAAGACATAAATACACAGGTACAAAAAGTAAAGACGTTTACAACAGATATTAGAAAAAATGGCGTTTTTATTGTACTTCAATGAAATATAAATATATTTCTATGTATAAGGTAACTCTTGTGCAAGTTTATCTTATGCTTGATACAAAGATTTTTAATACAGTACACACACATATACATCAGAACTATGGCCATTATAATCATGTAATTTATTAATTGGATGATTTATAATATTCGATATTACTATGACATCAATTTTATGTGGAATAAGCTTATAGTTGTGCTTGATATACATATGTGTACGTGCATGTGTGTACGTATATATGTATATATACATACACACAGTTTAATCACTCGAGTAATTTTTACTTAAATTATATATTCAATATTCTTTTTATAACTTTGGTACAGAACACTGAATTGGTCTACGTAACAATTAAGCTGCAACTCTTGTATGAGATTTCTAATCACCCCTACTTTACTTCTTTCAAGACTATTATTTATTAATATTATATCTATCGCAAGAGCAATGTATGTTACATAAATTCTACATGGGTTCTGAAAGTGTAAGACATATTTACGGTTACGAAGTACAATAATAAATATCTAATCATATCATACATGCAAATGTACAAGAATTTTTTCGATAAAATACTGTACACAAATTTTTGGCCTTACTTTGCATCGGTTAACAATTTAGAGGTTTCGCTCAACGCTCTTTTTTTGTCGCGTTTGTTTATGCTTTGCGACACTTATTTTACGTATTTTTAACATGTTGAAAAAATGACTCAGTCAACGTGTTGGAAGTTAATGAACTGTTAGGAAGCATTCAGTAGAAAATTATTTAATTTTGCTTTTTCTGTAGCAACCAATTATTTTATATCTATTAAAAATCAAAATAAAAGGGGAACCTAATATAATCGTACTATTATAATAAATGTTTTTGTAAAATATTACATAAATTAAACTTAGATGGCAGTAACAGAAATGTCTCGCGTTGCATAAATGTGTCGCGATTGTCGAATAAATTTACTACCAATATTATAAATGTTCATGAAAATACTTCATCGATCCGATTGCACCAACATTCAATTACAACCAACTTTCTTCCTGAATGTTACTCGATGATCTATGTTTTAATACTTAAGAAAGATCGAAACTATACATTAACGATAAAAAATATTCATTTTTACTTTGTAAAAGAGAAGCTTCTTATTTTTAAAGAATTTTTAAAGATTGTTACATTTTTTCTAGTAATTATAATTTTCTTTATAAAGATACAATCTGTACCAATTACATAAAAAAAGCCGAGTATAGTGTAACGAAAAATTGTATACAATTAACTTTTCTTTATTGAAATTCAAATCAAGGCAAAAAAAATTGTAAATTGACTAAACTGAGGATATTGATGCAACCGATTTAATGTCGTACCGCGTATCCATAGCACCGTAACACCTCCAGGTGCTCTTCGTTAACGCGCTAGACGCAGATGGCTCCGCCGCATACTTGCTCGGATTTAGTTGAGGAGTCCGACTCTGAAAAGGATCCGTAAAAGGGCCTTTTCCGACAACAACAGAACCGATCAAACAACTCTGTCAAGTTGCTTCTCTCGGAGTCGTCCCTGAAGATGCCGCTTGATGCCTCATCTGTGCATGGAGCTATAAACGTCTGCAGGTCGTTCTTCGGGAAACCTTCGCGATAATAGATCTTGATCGTGTCGTACGCGTCCATTATCACAGAAATAAACAGACTTAGAACAACGTAAATGTACAGCGAGATGAACGAATATAAATAGATTCTAGAGTACCACCATAACACAGCCGATTTGGAAGACGTGATGGAAAACGTGGCGAACATGTCATCGCCGTTGATTAACGCAAACAAGCACTCAGAGGTGGTCGCGAGGGAGCGAAACTTCATATTATATGGACCGAGCACCAGCCAGCCGCAGAATGTAAAACCGGCGTAAATGAGAACCGCGCATATCAAGAATCTTGCCACCTTCGGTGTCGCTTTCTTCAGAGTTAGGATGACAACGTTGTACGTCTTGAAGAAGCCAAGATAGCGCAACACACCGAACCACACAAGCAGGTTTCCGGTTCCGAGAAATATGCTGCAAATATTCCAGTGATCACTCTCGGAGTGCTTCCGTTCGATTTGTTCCTTTATGACGGTACCGATAATAATAAGTAGATCGTTGATAATGATCATGATGTACCAGAGGTTCAAGAATTCCAGTCGACCTTCGAGGCTCAACGTTGTGCCGTACGTTTTCTTGAAGAAGTTAATAGTCTCGAACTTCAGTAACTGTGCTCTGTATATCGCTCGCGAGCACAACAGTAGAGAAATCGTACAGATCAGTATGACAAGTAAATTTAGCAGAGTCCTTAGCGCCGATTCGATGCGATTGTCCGTGATGTAACGGGTATCACCTTTGCATTGCAACTTCCTAGCGTCAGCGTCTAACGAGAGCAGCATCTGTCCATCGAAATCACGGTTGTCAAAGATGATCTTGATGTTGAAACGGTAACAATCGGGTGGTGTCATTGGTCCGGCCGCTTTCAGATTTACAGTCTTTAGAGCAAATTTGAGATGGGCGCGTACCAGCGCGGAGAAATTGACGTCAATATTTCTGTCTTGCAGAAGATTGTGCGACGAGTTAAACGTGTTGAAGGTCTCGAGACTGACGTTCATGCATGTTTCCACAATCTCGCTGTCAAACACGTAGCTTTCATTGAAACCGAATATGATGCCCTCTTTATACTGATAAAGACATAGGGCTACAGGACCGACCGAATTGTCTTCGGCAATGTAGGAGTACGAGCCGATAGCGTCGTCAACGTTGTAATAACTGTGTAGAGCGTAATCGATAGTATCGTAAAAATCGCTTCGCTTGTAGATAGCCAACGGTCCTGTCGCAGGTGGATATGCAGGTACCTGAAGCATTTACGAGCGCCATAAGTTTACATTTATATGCTTACCATTTGATATAATAAAAAAGAAAGAAAAATATCAATTCAAATGGGATAATTTCTTATTACGCCATAATCTATCTAGGCGTTACGAATTAAGACACAAAGTGGTGAAAATATAGTAATTATTTAAGCTTCTAAAACTATTTCGAGTTATATGATAAATTATATTATTGAAGTATCTTTCATGTTATTCTCATCTTCTGTCAGAGAGCATTAAAAAATAAACATCTAGATTTATGAATATATGAATAAAATGCAATCAAATTGCATACCTCTTGAGCAGATTCCCATCCCATTAAAAAAAGATGGGAGAACGTGATTCGGTTGTCCCAAGTGTAATTTACGTGCATATAATTGCTGTGTGCGAATAAACAGAGCTGTACGGTTACAAGGATGATCTTGATAACCTGGACGACAAACTTGTAAGGGAAACGTCGTTTCGCTTGCCACTTTTCGACCGGATTCATAAAGAAGAATCGCAGTTTGCGCCGCATTTTATCCTCCGCAAACGTCACAATGGGACAAGTCTTGCATTCCAGTGGCGTAGAATGATTTTGCCTATAATACATAAAATGCATTTTACATTTATTATTTCATATAGCATTTCCATGAAACTTTCTAAATATAATATCAAAGCTTATTATATTAAATCATGAGTAAAATTCTGTTATAATAAATATTGTTTTCTAATAATCTGTAATTTTCTGTTATAATATTTTTTTTGTAATAAGATGTAGATAATAGTTTTTGTCAAAAAGAATTTTTAATTATATTTCATCTTAGTAATAATATCATACATTAATTTAGATATTTATTTATATTGTTTTGCTATATTACTGATTTCTATTAGTTGTTATTGGCTTCTTTTTTCCTTCTTCATCCGCCTTACATTTTTGTAACTGATATACAGGAATAAATAAAAAGATTTTTTTCTATTCACAGAAAATTCAATCAATCTCGTACGCAAAGCTAAGACACTCTTGATTAAAATATCTAGTTTGTGATAATGACGACATTTCTGAGTATGGTAAGAATGGTATAATATAATACTTGAAAATGTGATAACATGTATTTAAGCAGAGATTATAGGTATTCACGTAGGCGCAGCGTGGTAAAACATATGTCAGTTATTGTAGATAGTGATTTTTTGTTGATTGATCATAAATTACTTTAAATAAAAAAAAGTGCATATCTGGTACTTATCTTATCTGTGAGAATACGTCGAGACTAGTGAATTAGAAGTTAAATAGATTACATACAAGCAAGTAGTTATTAATAATACTATAATAACTTCTACTGAATGTTAATGCATAATTATGGGATTATGTCATATAAGAAATTACTCTTAATTTATCAAATTATGATTAATTTGTACCAACAAAAATTATTTTTATCAGATTCAATATTAACAGTAATGTATTTGCATAAAAATGTAGAAAAAATTCAAAATAAACAATATAAGTTGGATTCATAAGAGTTAATTATAATAACGAATCAATGAAATTAGCACAGTAATATTACTGATTGAAAAACAATGTGTTTTTAACGATAATAATGTCAAATAGACAAATTTTGCAACATACCTTATTTCGATAGCATAAATATGAAATATCTAATACATTTATATTTGGTATAAGAATCAAAATACATACAAAGACTTGTATGATATTAAACGTGCATTGTATTCAATGCCAAGATTCGTGTTTATTTCTTAAACACAATTGTTGTTAGGAAAATATATGTAAAAAAAAATAGACGATATATTATATTCTTTGTGGTAAAAAATGATGCAATTTATAAATTTTTATTTACGTTTTTCGTTGACGATTATGTGGCAGATATAAGCAAGTTTTTTTTTTACATGGTCCGCTCATATATTTTCCGAACAGTCTCTAATACTTACATGAAGTAGAATTGGTTGTGATTTCTTCCAAGCTATTGCTTAAGAATTTTATCGCGGAATATTCGCGCATTTGGATTGTAAAAACAAAAATGTCAAAAAAACTAAACAAAGCAACGTTTATTTTGGGAGCTTTCCAACAAGCGACACAAGTTGACACAAACGTCGTTCTATCTTTCTTTTTTGGCAATGAGTAACAAAGACAAAACGACACTTGTGTCGCTTGCTGGGAAGCTCCCATTATAACTGATATAAGCGTTGCTTTGTTTACATATTACGTGCTTTCCATTACATCAAAACTCAGATAATTCTCACTTGTGACGTCGTTCTATCCTTTTTGGCAATTAATGAGTAATAAAGACAGAATGATGTCACAAGTGAGAATTATCTGAGTTTTGATGTAAATGGAAAGCATCTAATATCAACTTATATTATGACTTTATGTTATCAACGTTTATACAATCAACGTTTTTATATTATAAAATAACAGAGCAGAGTCCACTCGGTTGTGAGACAAAGAAATGCAATAATACCAAGTCTATTATACGCCATCAACCTAATTATCAATGTAATTTAATAGCGCTCGTGATAAGTGGCAAATACAACAGTCTTCGGCTTCGAATGACAATTTTGATAAGCAATCTCGCGTTGAACGAACCTCTGCTCGCTGGCCTCGTTCAGCAAAGTGTTCTCGCTGGCGATCTCTTCCTCCTCGCTGTCGTTACCGTAGCTCCAGGTGCGGTTCTGCAGCTTGTTCCCGACCGAGGTGTCCTCGTGCTGGGGGGTCCTCTTGCGCGCCTCCATCCTCCGTGAAACTTCGATGTATACGATCGAAGAGTGAGTCAACGATGAGCGTACGCACACGTGGAAGTGTCAACAAAACAAAGCCCAACAAGCGAGCGTCCTATCCCGCGGAGTCCTCGTTGTCGTCGCTCCACCTTCCAATTGTCGATGAAACATCCAGCTGTTCACATGCGTGAATCTGCGAAGACGATTTCAGTTCGGAATGAGTACCGCGTATTTGACGTCATCGCGCCGATAGATTAAACAAATGCGTACCTGAAAGCGACGAGTATTTAGCATGATTTAGCAGCAGACGCAGCGACGTCGAATCACCAGCCATCGCACACCACCCAACACCACCCACCTCGATGCAACGACATGTAATAAGAAATACTACCACTACGCGAATTCACGCGACTACGCGATTACGACCGAGCGAGCTCGACTGCTCGACTGCGCGCCAGTGCGCGCAGCGCGCAGCGCGCGCGCGCTCTAGTGAGCGACGGCGCGACGCCGCTGATTGGTTCAAGCGGCGGTGGGAAGGTGAGGATGTGACGCGTGACGCGAGTGACGCGACGCAAGTCGCAACTCTCGCAATCGCAAATCGCAAGTCGCACTTCTCGTTCTTCTCTCTCTCGAGACTCTCAAGGACTCGAGTACTTTATAGTTCTTCCGTTGGATTTAATATCGTGTTGTCACGGAACGCTATTATAGTTCGAAGAAATCAATGATTACTGGCTGGGTCATGCAGATATACTACACTACTGTTCTAACGGGTGTCTCTTTTTGCATGAAACGTTCAGCTGATAACATTTTTTGTTCTACTGTAGGCTGCGCTCAGTCGAAAAAGCTCAGAGTAAGCATTCAGGGATCCTTGATTATTACATTAGATTCTATATTTAGATCCGACAAAGAATTAAAGGCGAGAACAAGAACCATGTTTTTCGAAAATATCTATTCACGAGGTAGAATAATCGGCACGAGTTTATTGTTTTTTTTTTTTTCAACGCGCGTAAGGTGCACGGAAAGTGCAGCCACGAGCAACAGGTGTAGCATTGGCGCGGCAGGTTGTCCGATACGTGAAGTGAAGTTGGCCGCGCGACTTACGAATTCCCTCCGTCGCCATATTATACGACGCCGATGTGGCGAGCGGACTGTGTAACTTATTCGTGCGTACTTGATCGCTACCTTATTCCCGCGTTATTCTTCCGTCGTGGTATAATAAAATGCATGGCGCGTGCGATTGACGTCGCGTCGGTAGTGCCGTGTAGAGTGTCGCGCGTCCGCGATTAATTCAGATTAACCGTGTTTTCGCGAGCGAATGCGGTGTGCGCGTGTCACGAAGAAGGAGGAACGGGGACAGTCGAGAGAGGAGGAGGAGGCCCGGGGAAGGCATCGGGCGACGCCGAAGCAATCATGGGGTAATTATTTACTTATCACTTATCGTATATTAAGTGGCGGTTTTAAGGCCCCGGCTCGATTCAATTCTACAATATATTGATGCGCGTATTTGCAATGTCTTTGTGCCGTTAAATACAGTATAATATCGATCGAACGCGAATATGCGACAATACAGTCAAGTAAACTCCGTGTGACAGTAGCGTTATTATCACGTAGTACCATCATGTCGATGCAAACATGTAACAGTTTCGTGCGACTGTAATATTTCTCACAGATTGCTTTTATGTGAACGAGTTAATTGAAATGTGCAATAATGATAAGCGGTAATCGCGGTAATTATTTTTTGCATATCAGCATTATTTAATTAAATATATATCTGTTTAGAAGACGAATAAAAAGTTTAAAACATGAGGAACAATTATTTTTTCAAATATTATCGACTACAATATTTAATTTTGAACACACTGCTTTAATTTGAATATATATTTGTGTGTTATACAGATCAAGTGCTACAATTCGGCTGCTGTGTATCTCTCTCTTACCGGTGAGTATTAAAGTATTTTTTATTTCAATCTTCTGCGCGCGCGCGCGCGCTCGATAGCAATATGCAAATAAATGTACATAAATAAGTAAGAGTATAAGTCTTTTTTACTCTAAACTGACGTTTACCGTGCCATTTCACTTAGTAATTCATTTCAGTTGATAATTAATTGAAATGTTCAATTTATTAGAAATTTTTTATCTGCTTTCATCTACACGCACGCATACATACGTGTAAATTGAATATTTTTTGGCATAAATCAATTTTTTGGTTCTGAAATTTGTCATATTTAAACGTTCGATTCATTTAAAGAAACTTGAAGCGAAAAATGTTTTTGCAAAGATAAATGTTTTTAGAATTGATAGTATGTACGTTTATAGATAGGTAATCGGCGTATCTTGGTTAGATAAAGGAAGTCTATCTTTAGCTAACTATCGCACTTGCATAGCCTTGACTGAGCAAAATAAAAGCTTGCGCGTTCCAGTTTGGTATTGAATTTAGTGCAGTCTTCTCTATGATGTCATCATATGGTAGCGCTTGCGCGCGGGTCATTTAATCTCTATGACGTCATTTTCTTAATAATATTATTTAATATTAATATTATTTGTGTATCACATGATTTATTTTATTCTTTAACGTTACGTTTATAAATTTTTACAAACTGTCACAGTCACAGTTCTAAAACTCATGAAAATATATATATTAAATGAATTTGTTGTGTGTTTATATATATACACACACACCGCAATAAATTTGATTTGGATGTATTTAACTTTGGACGCGAAGACATATAACGCTGAGTGTATAAATTTACGTCTACTCCAATTTTATTGCATTGCTTCTAATGCTTCTTTTAATTGCAATTTAATCTACTTTAATGTACTAATTGTATGGCTTTTTGAATGAAAGGAAATCAAGCTATGAGAAGAATATTATATTCGTTTTCGTAAAAAAATTTTGAGATTGCTTTTGAAAGGATTTATTTCTTATTAGATCATGTGGCGAAATTGTAGATTGCATCGTAGATTTAGATTTTATATAAGTTTTTTTGAAAATTTATACTATCCAAGTGTAATATACACTTTAAGAAATAATATTTTTCCAAGAAAATACGATATTACGTAATAAAATAAAGTAGCGTAACAAAATAAGGATTTATGTTTTATATACAGTTTTATATTACAGCTTTATTACTCCACTTACACGCGCGAGCAAGCACACACATACGCTGCATGTGCGCAATTTTTCTAAGGTTTCTATCTGTTTACTTTTGATCTCATTTGAGAAACAAGTGCTACACGTTTGTGTATGAGAAAATTACAATTTCATAAGACAAAATATAGTTTCTTAACGAATGTTTAGAATTACGAAAAAGTAAATGAACAAATATTAATTATGAATAATTATAATAGCTTTTAAATTCTAATTTATAAATCATATATATATAATTTTATATTTTATCTCGTAGAAATATATTTTTCCTGATACATGATCTATATAAAAATCTTTATTTTTTCTACTATTTTAATTTTATTACGTAATATTATTACGTAATATTATACATTTTCTGAGAAACATATTATTTCTTAACAAATGTATATTACAAGATTGTATAAATTTATTGAAGAAAACTTATTATATCAAGTCAAAGATATTTACGATGCAACTTTTCGCTGTAAGAAATTGTAAAAAATAAATAAGTGAATCTTAAAAAAGAACTTTGAAATCTTTTTATAAAAACGAATATAATACTCTTCTCATAGCTTGATTCTCTGTCGTCGCAAAAAACAATGAGCCTGATTTTTTTCAATGCCATATATCAATATCGAAAATTACAACAATTTGCAGTTTCGAAATTTGCAATATAACTAGATTAAACATGATTTACTTTTTGAGAACTCATGAGCAATCGTGAGAGAAAAGTAAACAAAATATATTTGTAATAGTATACTTATTAATACATATATTGTTCTATTCATTTGTAATTATTTACATTTAAAAAAACAAGACAATATTTTCTCTTTTTGATTCATATATAAAAAAAGAAAAAGAAAATTAGGATCTGCAATTAATGTCGAATGAAAACTGTGTGTTCTTTAAAAAATTTTGTCTATTTGTAATCAATCTTGGAGAGTATCAACTAGACTAAAACGAGCATGCACTTATGTCAGCAATGTATAACTGTCTACGTGTGATAATTAATCGCTTTGCATATTGACATTGTTACGTGTTCAATATTTGCAGATATTGAACGGATGAGAGATACAGTGTAATATAAGCATACCTGTTATAATAGAACGATATCGAAATCTGCGAACGAGAGAATATCCGGTTTTTTTAGAGTGTACATTTTTCATCACACTTGTAGTTTGTGATTTCCTTCCGAAAAAAAATATATATATACAATCACGAATCTCTCTCACGATTTGGGTGAGGTTCAAGCATCAGTAACTTGAGTCGCGTCAACTTGCTAGAGTATGACGGAATAAATCGGAGTAACCCAGATTACGGCAGAATTCGCGACGAAGGATACGCCGAAATATATGTCGGAACGAATCGCGGAGGATTTAGCTTGCGTATAGAGTTAGTCAGGGTAGGCTGGAGATAAGCGCACCCTAGAGGAGTCCTGATCGTGACTAGCCTCGTCCGAGGGTGAGAATCGAATGGTTGACTCTTGGGGGGGGTGGTGCGCGCGCGTTGTCGCGCGATATCGGTGGCTGCGCGATGACACGACGCGTGTTCTCGCTGCGCCGCGGCAGCGCAGCATTACGTCCGCGTTACCCTCGCGACACGGAAGAGCGAGCGGAGCGGAGAGTGCGTCCTGACGCGCGCGCCAACCACTTAGGCGAGGAAGCGCGCATCAGCCAAGAGACCCGAGCGAGACAAGCTCCGGTTTTCGACGTCGCTCCGACGTGGGCGCAGTCGGTCGTTCCTCGCCGTTACGATCACTTCTGCGAGTACCGGATATTTAATTCGTGTGCGAGTCGCGCGAATAAATAACGTGTACCGGAGCCGAGACCGGAATCCGATCAGCCCGGCTTTTCAACGAGCACCGCCGAAAACGTGTCATCACGTGCGTACACGACGAAGTTGGTCCTAGGAGCAGTCTGTTCTTCCTCATCGGTCAGAATCTCGAAGAGCGATCATCTTCCGCACTACCTAGTCTGTCGCGATCGACTCCGGGATTTCCTAGGTCGTCGACCTTGTGGTCTTCCTGCCTCTCGTCGTCCTGCGCGAGTGTCGCGTAACGTTTCACCGAGCAAAGTGCAGTTCTGTGTCGTCTTTTGTCGCGTGATCCTTTGTCATCTTTAATCCTCCTGGGAATTTCTCAGCTGTGAGCCTTCCACTTGTGGTGTCTGATCGTTTCGTCGGCGTCGACGAGTAGTTTCGACGGTCCACGCGACCAGCTGCTACCGTCTTTCTCTGTCGCTCTCTTCCTCTCTCTCTCTCTCTCTCTCTCTCTCTCTCTCTCTCTTACGTCGCGCCAGTCGCAGCATGGGGGACCAGGAGCAACAGGAAACGATGCCGAGCGTGGTAGAGTTGAACGTGGGCGGCGTCTTCTACACCACTGCTTTGACTACGCTGACCCGCGAGAGCGATTCTCACTTGGCTGCGCTCTTCACTGGCAAATCCGCCGTGGAAAAGGATGCCAAGGGCAAATATTTTCTGGACCGCGACGGCGTGCTTTTCCGTTACGTATTGGATTTCCTGCGTAATCAGGCGCTCGTTTTACCCGAGGGCTTTCGCGAGCGTGAAAGGCTCAAACAGGAGGCGAACTTCTACGGTCTGCCCGGTTTAGAGAAGGCAATTTTGGAGAATTCCGGCGGACAAGCCGGCGGCGCGACTGGCAAACGCGCGCCAGGATACATCACCATCGGCTATCGGGGCAGCTTTGCCTTCGGTCGCGAGGGCCTAGCCGACGTCAAGTTCCGCAAGCTCTCGAGGATCCTCGTATGCGGCCGCGTGGCACTCTGCCGGGACGTCTTCGGCGAAACGCTGAACGAAAGTCGCGATCCCGACCACGGCATGTCCGATCGCTACACATCGCGCTTTTTCTTGAAGCACAGCGTCATCGAACAGGCCTTCGATATGTTGCAGGAGCAGGGCTTCCGGCTAGCGGGTAGCTGCGGCTCCGGCACCGCCGGGAGCAACTCCGAGCAGCTAAAGCCCGGAGTGGATTCTGAGGAGAATCGTTGGAATCATTATAACGAGTTCGTCTTCGTGCGCGATTAAAAAGTTTCGCGAACGAGTGAGATGTACTTTGGCTAAGCATCGTTGACGGCTCGCATTTTGCAAAAGTACGCGATTGCAGTTGCCGCGTAAAAAAGGACTTCTCGGTTATTTGAAGCGATTCAGGCGGAAGTGGAAACATTCGCGAAAACACGTGTGCCAAACGTGCGAGCGGATAACAAGATAAATACGGAACTCTCGTTTATAGCTTACTCCATGATACATAATGAGGTCGATGTGCAATATCAAGTTCAACAGGAACTTTGTACGAAAGCATCGGACGAAACATCGTTCCTATATAAGTAATTTCGTTTCGTAAGAAAATTTACCGAAGTCACCGCTATCATCAATCAACGTTGACGTAAAAGGAATTTGGGACACTTCGACGTTCGAGAATATTAACATCATCAGCTTTCCGAAACATTATGTTCTGGAATTTTTTTTTTTATTTTAATCGATTCTTTTACCGGAATGAGAAAATGGATAAGACACGACGAAGATAGATATCCGAGAATTGTCGCCTTTCAGAACCCTCGTCTAAAACATTGACAGCGCTGAAATAACGAGGAATTGGATTTTTGTATTAAGGAGAACCACGAACTCGTCGAGCGTGATCACGTTGGATCTACGGATACCATTTGCTTAATTCAAGATGTAACATAGAGAGATATGAGCGGCAAGTCAATGTCGAACTTAAAATTAGTCAACGTCGAAGATAATAATCCCAGGGAACGTATAACAGTCGTGTTGAAACCAAAGACGTTCCGTTAAATTCGTGATTGCTGTATGTTATTTTATGTGTATACTTTATGTGTAGATATTCAACTGTAAATGAGTTTGATCCACACAACTGTACAAAACAGAATCTAAAACTTTTCCGAATGCGGCGCGTTAGGATCTTCCGTAATCGAAACGCGCCGACGGCAGTAAGAAAATTGCCATTTCCGACAAAAATATGAGGTGCCCCTATCAGGGGCCGTTGCGAGGGAGAAACGTTTATTAAAAAGCAGTCTCGCGTGAATCCACGAGATGAAAGACGCCAATATCGGGCGTTTTTCATTGCCAGTGGACGCAAAGTAAGACGGTGAATGAAACGTGCGCGAGAAAAACGGATCGGGGTGAAGGGATGATGTTGAAATATCTACGGGCGAAACGCGACTTGGCCACTTAAAGAGGTAACAATGTCAGATACGTCAGTGATAAATGTCGCTGGATGCAACGGGCGAGAAAATGTAAGGAAACACGTAAATGCAAAATGGACTTGACGTGGAACACAAGTATCGGCTGCTATTTAAAATCAGATTGAACGAATGACGCAATAACGTTTGCGTGTGTGTTTTATTCGCGTCTGACGCAAGAGGAAATTAAAGGTGATGAAAAATTTCAATTATCGTCTGATAACGAGACCATTATTTAAAGAAAGTCTCCGGTGCTAGTACGCCGAGTAGTTAGTACTGGTAAATGGTCGGGCCGAGTAGTCACTGCTAGATAACGGTCAGACCGAGTAGTTACTACTGATCGCTAGTCAGACCAAGTAGTTATAGCGGTACGCTAGAATCGGATCTTTTCTTTAAGTAGAAAATACGCGGTGAAAGAACGGCGGCGAGAGTGATGTAGATATCGATACCTATGCGTGAATTACCCTTTCTGTATAAATTCGGCTTAAATTAGGTGACTAGCACCATCCTCGAGATGGGCGGAGCGGCTTGTCGAATGCGTGTACTTACAACCCGACACGATGTCAAACGCGCTATTCGAAAGACGGAACGCCCGAATAAACGTGATCTCTTCTAATGATTTCTTGTCAGTAGTGTTTTTTTAAAAAACGAGTCTGAGTCGAATGCTTTTCTTTTTCGTTCTAAATTCTGTTCTCTGGAAAGCGGAACGTAAATATGGCAAGCAATTCATAACTTTCGATCTGTTGACTCGCGGAAATATCGGTACTCGGAACACGACGGAAAGCGAAATATTGTTATAAATGTACAGTTTCGAGTTTTTCGTCGTAAATCAGTGTATTTGTGAAAACATCCAGATAACCGAGATATCTTTTTCCTTCGTAATACAATTGATGTGTTTTACGGAATATACTTGGAAAAAGTTTTGAACAATTTTTTAAATGAAAACAGAGTTACAAATTATAAAGAGTCGGCTACTTTTATTATTTCTTTTAGTATTATTTTTTATTTTGATTATCACAATTTTATTTCACACTAATACTTATTTATTGTTACTTTTAACGGATATTTCTTTGCATATTTTGAAGTTAAATTTATCTTACATATTTTTTTAATTTTTTTTATTATACTATAGAATTAAAATATAAAGGAGCAGATCTTTATTTCAGACTTTCCAATTGTTTCATGGTGAGATATTGTTTATTTATCTAGTTATTAACATTATTAATAATTGTTGGCATATTCAGAATGATGAAAGAATCGAAAAATTCATGGCGATTATAATCTTGTTGCAACAGGTTATCATGTAACAGACAATGTTTAGCGATTGTTCCGAAGAGTGCCGACGGCGCTGAACAGACGAGACAGGTATCGAGTTTCGCGTTATAGCTGCTCGTTATCGTAGTACGCGTATAATGTCGAAGATTTTCTTAAAAATAACGGAGGTAATAAATCTCGTATCGTAGCAATGTCTCGTGTATCATTATCATTATGACACTTAATATGGCGATCGATGAATGTTTAGAATCACAATAGAGTTATCACAACTTTCAATGCACACATTTAACTTTTCGTAACTTGTTTAAGCAGAATCAAAATTATATATTCGCGAAAGATTTATTCCTACGAAAATCAAGACGAAAAACTTCACAGTTGGGTGCTTGCTCTTTATAATTTCGATATGCATTGCGGTAATCCGAAAAAAGAACAGCAACTTTGGAGCGATGATGCGAATCATAACCGTTATTGTTGGTGCATGGTTCGCTGTTCGATGAACGCGACGCATCCGCATTCGCGCAATGAATTGATTTATAATGACGTTACATGTTCGGCTTGTCGTGCGAGTTATGCGTGTCAATGCGAGGTGTTACATGTAACTGAAAGTAAACATATGATAGCCCAATGTGCGCTCGAGAAAATTTAATTTGTCTATACTGCGTGGCCCGCCACCGAAACTTTTAATTTCTCGCAATTGTGACATTTCAATGAAAACTGATGCCGGTTGCTAAAAATCTATAAGACGATGTCCCGTTCACTATAACACTAAGAGAAAACGTTATTATTGCGCAACATAACTCAAGTGAAACGAGTGAGCGACGTTTTCCAAGTTTGTGTCTCGTGAGATATCAGCTTTCAGATATGATCTGCAATTAATCATGATTACGACGATTGCGTTGAGCAACGCGTCAAATCTTGTTGGGAGCTTCTATTGATTAATGTGGAGCAGTGTGGCATCGTAATCGTTACGCGATTACAATTAGTAAATTGCCTACTTCCATTTACTCTGTACAAATAAAAGACATTCAGGTAAATCAAACTTGTAAGATAGTAGACGTTAATTGCACGACGTTAATGCAAGAGTCTCACGTACGTAGGACGACTATAAACTTCGATTTGCTTTACAATAGTACAAATTTTAATCTTTACCAACAGATATGTGTCATTCAGACATTTGTGTTTTTCACGTGTTACAATTAATATTTGATACTTTTGGAATAATCATTTATTGAATTTCACGATTTTATTTGACGAAGTTCTATGTTAATTTACAACTAAATTAGTTGCACAGCATGTGCGAATATGTAAAATTGGGCCCAAATAAATATTCATGCGGTAAATTCAGCGCGTTGGAGTTATTAATTATTGATATCTCATTTCGAGTCTCCACAGTTATTAAAATATCAATGACTGATTTTAGTCTACCATACGCGTTTATCTGTATAATGTCAAATAGAATTAAAATATATTTTCTGACTGTTTATTTCTCGGATATTTGAGACGATAAAAACGATTTCCATTCTGAAATATAGCAAAAAGACATGCAAACATTTTATATTTTGTTTATTTAAATATTAATAAATTGGATGTTTAGAATTATGAGAATATATATTTATAACTTTTTGTTTAATTATATTCTGGTTTTGAGAAAATTTTTTAGTTTTAGGTGGAAACAAATGTTGTATAAAATGCACTTTTGTTGTAAGTTTTAGAAGATATAAATTGTCTTTACACATCCGAGTGTACGCAGTATTGTTGATTTATTTGCAGCGATATGTTATGTGTGCGTGGAGAACGATAGAGAATTGAGATTGATGATAAGATTCGTGATATAGAGGCTCTATTTCATAGATTAAAAGCAGTATTACGACTCGCTGCGAAAGAAAGCGAGTCACGAGCGAATAAATTTGATTGAACTTAATTTTTTGAGTTCCATCGAATTTTAAAGAATTCGAATTTCATCAAAATTTATTGATTATTAAAATTTTTGTTTGATATTATAACTTTTGATAATTAAGAAACAACCATCCTATCGAATATTCTCTTTACTCTTTTTCTAGTTCAAATCTTTGTTTTGTTTCAGAAAGTTCAATATTTGATGGAATTCGAATTTCGCGAAGTTTGATTAAAATTTTCTCTTAGCTATTTTTAATCAAATAAGCTTCTTATGAACTCCACCAAACTTCTTTCTTTGATGTAAAGTTTCTGTAAGTATTGCTGAAGTTTAGAGTTTGGTGTTGGGATTCTAAATTTTACTTATAAGATATGATAGAAAACATAGGAACCAGTAGGAAAATAATGTAATTGACGATGTGATCGGATCATTTTTCAAATTATAACCATGATATACTGAAAGACATCTTTGCTATCTATAACGTCAATATGGTTTGCTAAAGTATTTTTTTAAATCTAATTAGAAGACATCTTGACCAATTGAATTTAGAAATATATGAAATATTCTTATATATCATTTAAAATGCGTACTTAATACTTATAATTATTGATACAATCAGATGAAGGAACGAGTTTTTTTTCGCGCGCATTGCGTGCGATTTGACATTTTTTGAGAAATAGTCTGACCAGAAATTGCAACGCGCATCGTGGAAACGTTTTAATTCCCATATTCGAGACTCATCAGAATTGATTAAAAAGGATCCAACGAGTAGAAACAAAACGGTGTTAGGTAGTGTGTAAGACTGCGACGATATAAAATTATTGTACATGTATATACGTATGTCTAAGTAAAAAGAAGAGAAATAAAAGATTGAGATGATACGAGAATGAGCCTGATTAAAATGATTCTTGATCCATGTTTTTTCGTGCATGACTTTTGATATTTTCCGCTCTTCAGATTAAGCTCCCGACACTGCTTTTTCTTTTTAAATTTAGGTCAGGCAAACAGGAACAAAAAGTTACACGTAATATACAATTATGTAAATGTTTCAAAAGGTAAATCACGGCTAAATTTATAAAGCATAGTTAACATGCAGTAAATTATGTTTTTAAATTATTACTCTAATGGAGACCGATGTTAAATTTTTAAAATGTCATAGTTAAAATTTCTTTACTATATACGCATTTGGCGATATCCAGTCGAATTAAATAATAAATAAAACTAAAAATATGTCGGGTTACTTTTGCAGATAATCCCCAAATCTGCAATGAAATGCGTGTGAAAGAAATACATGTTTTCTATCTTGAGTTAGAATATATAATTGAAATTTATTGAAATCCAACAGAAACTGTAGCGAACGTTTCCCTTTAAGCTTTCCATTATGGAGAGAAGTAATGATATTACTTCAAAGTAGTTTTTCAACCATATAGGTATATGAATTAAAGGAGTGAACAATTTTTATATTACTGAAATTATACAGGTATAGGTATAATCTATGAGATAAAAAATCAGTTGCTTGGGATTAAAACCTAAAAATTGAGATAATTAATTTACCTTCCAATAATGAAAGAGTTAAGCATGCGCACATACACACACACACACACACACATATTCACACGTACGTATATAATCTCAAATCTGTAGTACACTGTACGTCCTATATATTTTTTTAAAACGATAAGAAGTTAATTTTTACAAAATTAATTATAAATCTCGCTGTTTGAGATAGATTAGAATAGATTAGAATTCTTCAAATTTGAATGTCATTGAGAAACAAATAGATTCAATTTATAAATCTCGCGCGTATTTAAGAGCCAAAAGATAATATAAGGCTAATATAAGGTTGCTCTTCCACAATATAACATTCTTATTATTCTCTTTGAAACTTCTGATGGGGAATATATAAATTTTTATTAAGTCTGACGGGAATATCGGAAAAAAAAATCATAATGGCTGCACGCAACATCAAATTAATCGCAGCAAGAAGGGATCGTTCCGCCGCCAAACGGGAGAAGGAAAGAGTCGATTCTCCTTGTACGATAGTTCTCCTGTCGAAGAGGAGATTGCGCGTTAACGAACGAAGCGCCCGCGCCGGAAGGTGGTGGATGCAAACTCGATTGCCTGTTTGAATGAACTTGTCACACTTACATGGAAGCGAACGCCCAGCTCGTTGGATGTAGCGAGGCTGCGTTGCACAGGGGAGCAATCTGTTGCTGAGTTTTCATCCGTCAGCGAGAAAGAGAGAAGAAAAAGAGGAAAAGAATGAGAAAGAAAGAATACACGCGTCATCAGCGAGACGTAAGAAAAATCGAGTTTCTTTTTGACAACGCTTCATCATCGCGTGGTTGAAAATGCGAATAATAAGACATTGTTTACTTTCGCTGTTATCGTTTCTCTTTGAAGCTTCTGATGATGATGTAAATATGTAAAATTTTATGAAGAAAATTATTTTTCTTGTGAAAGATAATATTACCACTTATGTACAGCTAAAGAGAGCTTGAGAAATGTGCTTTACGTATATACTCTTTATACACTTTAATGATTTTAATGGGAACAAGGAAGACTTTATGCTATTTTTCTTTTAGAATTGTTTATGAGATATTTCAGATAGAAACAGATAGATTTTGCAAATAATACCTAATGAAAAAATTAGTTAAAATAATAAGAAAAGAAACTCGCTAAAATTAAAAGCAAATTGAGAATATATACATTTCGGTCAGAACTTAATTTTTTCTCATTTAATTTGAAACTAGATTAGTAATAAAAATTAATTAGTAATAATTAAAAATAAATATATTTATATATCAATACGTTGATTTTTTTCGAAACTTGTGAACGAAAAATGGTTGAAATCCTCCAGACCCCAGTGTGGCTTACACTTATGCAAAAAATAAGTGTGGCCTGCGAGAGTTAAAAAAAATAGTATTAAATGTTTATAATATTACTCATTAAATAATACATTTAATAATATTGATTAATATTATAACAAGTATAATATTACCAAATAGATACGTATTATATTTTTAAAATAGTCTTTTTAAGTGTCAGTATTAAAAAAAAAAAAAAAAAATATATATTGGTTAGATATAGGTAGGTTAAAAAGCGACCAAGAGGAGTCTTCCATTAGAAAATTTCGTTGAGGGCGTTTCTCTTTATTGCGAGATTTTGCCCATAACGTTAGTCTGGCAGGAAATATCGATTATTGGTTATATAGGTATCTCTCTTTTTCGCGTGCAATCTATAAATATTGTATGTGGGTTCTAAAAGTGTCTGTTCATTCTCGCGAAAATATGTGCCGGGGTATCTCGATGTATGCACGATGCATAGGTAGAATTTTAGGATTAATATGTTTTTAAAAAAGGTTACCGTTATATATAAAATGCGTCTAGTAAAATAATAATTTTTTTAGTGTATGCATTTTCTTATATTAAAATTGCATAGTTGTAAGTGTTGTAACATATTGATTTCATAAAATGCAAGTAAATATTCTTATATTTAAAAAATGTTATTGCAAGAGAAAAAAATACAAATATAATTGAGAAATATATTTAAGAAACGTAGAATATAGGATAAACTCGGGTAAGATGGCCATAGAGGAAAGATGGCCAACCTATGTTCTTTCAATATAGCTCGCCATGAAACATCGAATGAACATGGGTTGGCCATCTTTCCTGTATGGCCAATGGCTATCTTATTCGAGTTTACCCTATATTAAATTTTAATTTATTTTATCCAAATTATATATACGAAAGAAAAACATTTATAAGAGAACTGTTATAGATTCGAGAATCAAATATTTTTTTAACTTTGTAATATAGGACTGTAAAAATATTAGATAATAACATTCGATGAACTTAAATTTTTGCATTTTTGCACTATTATTTTCGAAAATTTTTATCACAAGTTTTATACATACATATGTATATGTATATACACATGTTTAAATAAAAATCGGCTAATCTACTAAATGCACTCAGGCATTTTTTGGCTAAAAGAAAATTTGGCATTGATGCAAGCAGTAAAAAGAGGAGCGCAACAGAATGCGTAGTGACGTGCATTGCGTGAATATATGTTTTTTTTCAATATAAGATATTTGTTTAACTCATATATTTACTTATAACCTTCCACTAAACTTCCTCCTCGATTTCATTGAGTTTTCTTAGCAAAGTGCATGTCTTAAGCGTTTTCTTGGTTTCTTCAAGTATCAAATTATGTTACATATGGAAAGTCGATTCTGCCAATATTAGTTAATAATTGGGACATATTATTTGCACGTTATGAATTCACGGTTTGTCATGTCATATCATTATCGAGACATGTATTGTAACAAGTATACATAATTTATATTAATTATACAAATTGTGCATAATTACTGATAACAATGCACATTATGTAATTTATCTATATCTTGCATAATTGTGTTATATTACGGATTTATTCAAAAATATGATACAACAATATAAAAAGTAAAAACTTTAAAAATTATAAATATCTATATTTATATATATATAATATATATTTATATTTGTAATTTGTAATTGTTTAATGGATATCTTGGATAAGATAATTTATTTAAAATATTTTTTATTACATTTTTAATACACTGATATATGTGACGTTAATGTTAAACATTGTGATATTATTTTTTGCTTCCAGCAATTAAATAATATATTTTGAAAATTTTACATGATATTATATGTATCGTTAAACAACTAGATTATGCAATCAATAGCTTATATTGTATCTATGGCAAAATATTTTAAAATTAAATAAAATATACGGAAATAAATTGGGGTAATTAAAAATAACAACATTAAAAATAAGATTTATTTTTAAGATCTTATTTTTAATGTTGTTATTTTGGCATATAAAATAAAATGGTATATTAAATATAATTTTATGTATCTTTAATATTATCTATCACATGAAACAATAGATGAATTATTATTATTGATTTTGCTACATTACGTTTTCTATTCTTAATACTATGTTTAAACATGTGATATTTATTATATGATATTTATCGGACAGATGCATGCCAGAGACAGCAAGTAAAAACGCGTAACATAAACGCAAACAAAAGAATTTCTATCGGGTATTATATTACAATGAAAGAACGCTAATGATAATAAATGTCATGCGATAAATGTCAGGTCTAAATTTAGTTTCAGACGGAAACGAGTATTTTTAAGTGAGAAGTGGAGCGATTTGTGCGAATCGCAAAATGTATTAAGTTGTATAGATATATGTAATGTTTTTGTCAAGGGTGAAAAATCGATCTTTAATTTGACCTTTATCTAAAAGTGTGTACCAATAGAAATTAAAACAAAAAAATACCGAGTCCAAAACAAGCAAACCGCAAACTCAGTGTCAAATAAAAACCTTGATAGCTCGCTGATTAAATATTTTCGTTTCCAACAGCAGATTGCTGTTTCGTGTATTTGGGTTTATTGCGTGATGAAAGTAAATCAATAAATACTTTGAATGATGAATAAAAAGTAGTGCGTGTCAGTTAACGTATAGTGATTGTAATCAATCGTGTTTCTTCGACATCCGTAATCTGTTGGTCAATTTTATACGGTTGGACGTATTGTTATATTGCAATTCAGAGCTGCGTGAATAAAAATTGTAGATAATTATTAATTATTTCGTCGTATTATAGAAAATTTTTTTATTTCACAGAAATAATAGCTCTTACACAGTGTCATATTTTTGTGATATATTGGAATTTAGCTCCAGTTTTTGTTAAGATAAAATGAAACGTAGAAGTAATATAAATCTGTCTAGAACCTTAGTATACATATATTTTATATTTAAAACTATTTTAGTTTTGAGAGATGTTAGGTGAAAATTTAACAAATAATTATAAACTTCGACGATATACAAAAAACAATGAAAGGTTTAAATGAATAAATAAAGCACAAGCGCGCTAAAAGGATTACATGAAAAATATTTGGCGGTTAAAACCTGACTGCACCAGTTACAGCATTTTTTTAGGTTGCTTTGTATTCAGCCCTTCGCTTCGTCGGTTTATCAATTTTTCGGGCCATTTGTCGCGTCGTTCTAGTGCAAATAAAGCGACGGCGACGGACGCTCCCGTATATAAAGCCGCCCGTTTATTCGAATTTCCATTTACCGCGCATATTATCATTGCCGTACAAATTTTCTCCGATTAACTCGTAATTATCCCTCTCGACCTAGGTCCCTGTCGTTCATTCCCCTGCGTCCCTCGTCCTCGCATCGATCGAATCGGATAATTATAACACTGCGGCCGGTGCTGCGGTTCGAAGGACGACGACGATGACGACGGCGATGAGGAGTGGTGTGGCGGCCGGAGTGAGAATTTCAATCTCGTGCTCGTTGGCGAATTTCGGATACTCGAGGTGCCAGCAATTTCCCCCGACGACAAATACAATTTCCAGGTAGGTACTCGCATTGAATACTGTTTACGTGGGGTTACGAGAACCCACGGGGTCATCTTGTGGAAACTATTAATGAAGCTGCGGGAGAACATTCATTCTGGCACGAATGTATCGATGTTCTCTCTTTCTCTCTCTTTTTGTCTCTTTGTCTGTCTGTCTGTCTCTCTTTATCTCACCTTTTACTTTCTCTATCTTTCCCTCTTTTTATTTTTTTTCTTGTTTTAGAATACATATTTTAAACATTTTAAATATGTAATATATTATTATGTAATATTATTTTTAATAGAATATGTTTTGGAAGTTTGGATAATATTATAACCGGTAAAGAAACACGTGCTTTTTTATTCGGGTCTTTTATAAAATTCGAAGAGTTCTACTTTATATATATATAAGTAGTTTGTTCAACTTTACCAACAATATATATTGCTCTTGAGATTTGAAAATTATTTTTTGAAACGTCGATAAGTGTAATTTCTTACTTAAATAGGTTTCTAAGTTATATTGAAGTTGTTTGACAGTTGTGGGACGAAAAAAATCTGAAAATTTAGTAGCTTGTCAAGAAAGCGAATTTCTTCCAGTTTTAGATTAAATCAACGTTATAGCATTTCACAAGGCTTCGAAGCCATGAAAGTTCAATGGAAGTGCTAAAGAAACCTTTTTTTGCGAGTTTTTTGTATTTTGAGTTATTTTAATTTAATATAATAAGGTGTAATATACGTATATGCTTGTCCCCGTTTATGTTAAAAATGAAGAAGATAGGAGAAGAGAATGTATTGCGGGAAATCTGTTGGAAAATATTTGAATGTAATTTCAAACACGTAAGGCGCGCTTACGATCCTCTAAAGATAATAAACGATGCTCATCAGGTGCGATATAATAGCGATATATCTGCATAATGGTATTTGGATACACGGGCTATTTGATTCATATTAGCAAGACATGACTTTCCCAGGGAGAGCAAATTTGTATTTAATTAGACGACGATTAATAAGCGCGTCGTGTGGATGGGAGGTCTTTCAAAGGCAATTTTAGAGATTACGAGAAAATTAGACATGCACAATTCAAATAATGTCCTTGTGCCGGATTTATCATATCGCACGCTCCTATACGTATTCTTCATTAGTCCGCCTCGCATTAATAACTCCCCCGCGCGGATAAGCGGATGTCAGAGAGAGATAATTTCCAAGTAGAACGCCCAGAAGCAAACAGATTTGCGACTAATTTTAGAGTACAAGTATAATCGGACTAAATTCAGACTTGATAACAAAATCCTTATCACGGAAATGAGAAATATGTTTTTTCCTAAGAAACATTAGCGATGACGATTAAGTTTCAGATTTATTTTATACCTTTTTCTTTTTTTTATTGCATAAAATCTTTGTGATAATAATTTTTTCCAGATAACATTATATATTGGAAAAGATAAAATTGTTTTAACAATTTTTTTTTAAGTTATTGTGTCAAAGTAATAAGCTTACAACTTGTATTTGCTTGATATTATAAATTATGTGGAATATGTAACAGTTTGGAATTTTTTCAAACATTTTCTATATTTGAATATTTTTCATTGTAAAGCTAATAATGCAAGCCAATTTTATTCTAAAGCCAAATGACAAACTTTGAGCATGATTTTGTTTGATCTTGCAAATTATACGAAATATGTAACAATTTAGAATTTTTCCGAAAATCCTGTATTTGAATAGTTTTTATTGTATAAAGGTTAAGCTATTTTTATTGTAAAACCAAATGACAAATTTTGAGCATGATATCTTGTTTGATTTTGCAAAGGCTTAGAATTTTTCTGAAAATCTTGCATTTGAATATTGTTTATTGTAAGGCCTAATGCAAGATATGAAATTTGAGAGAATGAAAATTGACTGTACAAATTGCTTCTCGAATTTCACTGCATGAACAAATATCGATAGGTTATCTAACGTATATGTACCTCTGAAATCACTCTATTCGAATATCTTCGTCATAAGGGATGATCGCTCTATCGCGATGTGCGCGTAATGGTATTTCGCATTCGAGAGTCGGTGGATGCGGATTCCGCGGACGTCAACGACGTCGCTCACGACGACCGCATTTCCTCGGTAAGTAATCGGGATTGAGTTACGACAGTTACGTCATTGCGTTAGCAATCGTGAGTAGCCACGAGTGATCCCGGGAAATCTCTAATGAACTGGAAACAATTAAAAAACTTTTCCTTTTGATTTGTTTTGCTCGTCTTTAGACGTCAGAATTAATTTTTTCTTCATCTTTTACGGGTTTATCCACGCCTCTTTGCAATTAGTTCTTAACTCTAACAATATTCAAGTATTTTTATAACAGAGCAAGTCCTAACTTTTCTTAATTCGTTTTTAGCTTGATAGTTTATACAAAAATATTTGTGTTATAAATGAAAAATTATTATATTACATAAAATAATCATATTATCATTATTTCCCACATATATAAAAGAACGTTTTAATATATTATATAGAAATGGGTGAAAAAGCAGATATATCTACTAATGTTAAGGTATCGTATCAACAGTTTAGAAAAGTATATAGAGACTTGCTCAGATAAAATCGAGCACTGCTTAAGATAAATACACGGTAATTGCATTTAGAGCTCAAATGTTGACTCAACATTCTGAACATTATGTTGCTTTGGTTGTACATAATATATTTATTAATCAATTAAGCTCATTAAATTTAGAATTAGGCACTCACTGTTTAGAGTTAAATATGCAGCAAATAAATAAAAACGTATTTTTTGCAAAGAATTGTGTAAAAATAACCTCTGAAAACATTATTGCTAATTTAATCAGGATATAATGCAAAATGCAATATTATTGAGCGCAAAGTGTTTGACGAATGCAATTAATTTCATCATAGCACTCATCGGGTGTTATAAACTAAAAAATTATTTATTTCTAGATAAAAAAAATATATCTAGATATATAATAAGATTTTTTGACAAATATTTTATAAATAATTATAATTTATGAATAAATGCCTGACTGCCACTATTAGATCACAGATAAATTGCGCATTTCTGGTAGATTGCTCTCGAAGGTTAATCAGATTAATAATTTTCGATCAGATTAATAGTTTTCTCATTCAAGTTAATATCATCAACAAATATTCTCAAAAGCCAAATTTTAAGTCAAACAGTCAGTTTGAATGATATTTCTTTATATAATATTAGCTCATAACTAAAAAAATGTTAATGATTTATTGTTAATGATCTGTTGTCTCTCTCTCTCTCTCTCTCTCTCTCTCTCTCTCTCTCTCTCTTTAACTTATATATTTATCTTATTAAAATGAAATAAAAAAAAGAGGAGAACATATATTCTTTGAATTTGTGTCGAAAACTATTTTCTGTACTGTAAAAAGTATTTAAAACTAATTCTCGGTGAAAGAAAGGAAAATAAAGATACGGGATATACGAATATCCTGATCATAAGATCGTAAGACAAATTGATCTGATAGGGGACATTCGATCACAGTTCAGGATCGATACAAATGTATCGTAATCGTATTTAGGATTCGCAGATGTCTGTCTGGTTCGATTGGTCGAACCGAATTGAATGCTCTCGTAGTTTGATCAATACAAGTAGCGCGCAGGCGTTCTCGGCATGGCAAATGGAAACACGAGGCTCTCTCCTTTTTCTATTCACGTCTGATCAGAAACAGCTATAGACGGTAAGAAATGTGTACCGGGGAAAACGTGTAAGAAGATACATAGCTGAAAGACAGTTGATTTTTTTCTTGCCACAGCACACTTCAATCCGCTATTATCGAGAGAAGAAAGAAATAATAATCTGCAAATTAAAAACATATACTTTTTCGTTCTCAACATACAAGTTAATTGTTTTAAGAATGATTAAAAATTTTTTTTACCATCAAGAGTGGTAAAGAAATTATTGCAAATTAATTTTTTTGATATAAGAATTATTTGTCTCAAATTAAAATACGATAGAAAACCCATTTTTAAGTAACTTTATTATCCCTTTTGTGATAGAAGGGTTAAATTGAAAAATAGGATATTTTCGATATATCAGAGAAATGAAGGAATGACGTATTTGTCAAATGCACTTATCAATTGGGCCAATCATATTGGTGTCAGTGAGGAAACCCCCAATCACGGCATTTCAAGATGATAAACCTTCTCTCATCATTGAGACTATAACGATTGATTTACGATGTCCTCGGGATATCAATTACCGGCTTGAGATAACATTTTGTTTTGTCAATGTTCCTCCCACACAGCTATAACCGTCGTGCAAATTTTCCGCTTTGTCTCGTCGATATCGCGTATTAGTCGTATTACGTTTACTCAGTCCCATGAGAAATGATACAAACAGAATTTCTCGATGGCACAACTCATAAATCCCCAATCGTATCTTTTACCATAAATTTTATTATTAGGAAACGTATTTTGGGGATCGTATCGTTGTTCGTGAGATGATGGTAATGGAGAGGGGTATGGTTTGGATAGATGTATGATGTATGTGTGCGGTCTGTTGACGCACATATAATAAATGTTTATATAAATTATTTTAAATTTTATATCAGATTATAATTATATATTCAATAAAGTGTGATAAAAAAGACCCTCGAAATAAAAATATAAATAGAAAGGGTTGTAAGGGTCACAACGCGGATCCAGGTGCGTTTAAATATAAATGTGATTTATTCCTCGATTTACAAAAATCCAAACGTTTCGGCTCCTGTCCGAGCCATCCTCAGTGGTACAATA
Source organism: Temnothorax americanus (assembly GCF_048541705.1). Lineage (NCBI taxonomy): Eukaryota > Metazoa > Arthropoda > Insecta > Hymenoptera > Formicidae > Temnothorax > Temnothorax americanus. The sequence continues at coordinate 972,499 of NW_027509297.1, forward strand.
TTAACATCAAAAATATATTCTCCTTTAACATGGTGAGTTTACTGTTTCAATTTGACAGAAACTTATATAGTGAGACTAAAAGGTCCAAATCTGTAACGTAATTAAGAGTTACATCTTTGTCTTAAATTAAAATTCTAGAAAAACTCACCAAGTAGTCTGGAGAAAAAATACATCGCAAAGTCAAACAAAATAATAAGAAAATAAGGCAAAGAAAATGATTTGTGCAAAGCGATTGTAAATCGAGGAATAAATCACATTTATATTTAAACGCACCTGGATCCGCGTTGTGACCCTTACAGCCCTTTCTATTTATATAATTATATATATTTTATTTGCGATCTCTTAATTGTAATGACAGATTCTTCTTCTCCGACTAACTTGAAATCGACTTTCTTCCAGCGAAAATATTGAAAAAAATTAATATTTTTTTTGTAATTTTTTAATTTTTGATATTGCATATTCTCTTTTGTGATTAGATTTAACAATTATTAGATATTCTATTAATAATTATTATTCTATTCATTAAAGTATAATTTGAAAGTAATTTTATCTATATTTCGAAGTAATTTAAAAATATGATTTGTGCCTCCGACATTTAAGAAGCTTTCCTTGCAATTTGTAACGTACAATCAGAAAAACTGTTGGTGCCTTAGCACTTTTGCTAAGAAAAAAAAAATTTGACTTTTTTATGACATAATTTAAAATTCTTATTAAAATTAAAATCGAGTTGTGTAAATTAAATATGCTAATAAGCACGTTTATGGTGATGCATATATTTTGATGGTTTCTTTCTCCATATTATCTTTTATTTTACTCCGTATTTTTGTGTATTTCGATTTGTAAAATATATAAGAATCCACAAATCACTTACGTGGTGTCAAAGTAACGGTTATTTTTCGTGTTATGTTATCTCAAACAAACGTATTTCGGCGCGATCAAGCGTACAAAGTTTAATCTCGCGTTATTCGTTCTCCACGCTGTTGACCCTTCGGGTAATCCTGCGCTCTGCTGAAACGGGTTTGAAAGGACTAGCTTCGATCTCGGAGTAACAGAAATTTCAGGATATTTACCCATCCGGTGTCTCTATTGCTTTTCGATATTAAAACTTCAGTTTATACGAGCAATCCGGAAAGCTGTATTGATTTTGAGAATATGTGTGTGTATATTAAAAAGAAATTTAATATATATATATACAACATGAACAAATATTTACATATCATGTCCTAGATTTCCTGTACCATGTTTATTTATTAAAACGTTCAAAAATTTATTTTACATTTTGTCGATCAATTTAAAATTTATTTGTAATATTTGGATATTAATTCTAGGTTTTTGAAAATCAAGAAATTTTTATGAATTAAGCTTTAAAATGACGAATAATAAAATGCTATGTATCTTTAAATATGTAGATTACATGTACGAAATGATGAATTAATTTGAGATTTTATTACTATAAATATATTTTGTTTTAAATACCTATTGAAATGCAGAGAAAGATGTTTTATATTTCGAATTTTTGTCGGAAAGTGTTGAGCTTAGATTAGTCAAAGAATCTCGTGAACCATGAATATAAAATTATGTAATGCTCACTGCATTTCTTACTCCGCTTTGTTGAATTTAATTATTCATTCACTTAGAACGTACATACATAGAATTTTAACGATGTAATTTTGCAGCTATTCCGGTGTACTTTTAATCGGCTTAATATGTACTCCACAGAGATTTTGATTAAAGCTAATCGTATCGCGAATGCTTTCGCAGTTAAATTGATCGTAATTGGGAATTCAATAAATTTGTGTAATGTGCAAAGACACCTGATTTACCTTTGCGCTTTATAGTAATTAGAAACATTTTATTGGTGTCCACCATTTGACTACTTCGCGTTTGTAGGAATATACCTAATCCTTGAGATATATTATGTGTATAAAAAGATGATAACCTCGTGTTATACACACCCTCGACCTTTAAACCACCGGCCGTTGCGCTCCAACGAAGCAAGTCATGTTCCCCGTGATTTTCAATAACGTGCGTTTTATATGTATTTTTATATTCTGAAATAGAGTTACCGTCGACATATTCACAAGATTGAATCATTTCAATCCATTACAGACTTATCACAATATTCTTCTTTTCGTGCCGTTATTACGTTATTGATTCATATTGAGTGTTGTAAATAAGATTAAAATCTCTTAAGCATAGGGTATTGGAAAATGACAAAAATATTCATAGTTATACATAAAACACGTATAAAATATATTAGCACAAAATCCCAGATTGAACCTAGAGAGATTCTGAGAGTTATCTCGAATAGTTTTATTACAAGGCTAAAATAGTTCAAAGAAAAAGAAATGAGGCCAACAGACGTTAATAAATTCACTTTATTGTCCGCCAAGCAAATTTGTCCAAGTCAGGCGCGATAGAACGTGACGTTGAGTTTCGCGTATTTTTCATGATAATGATTCTAAGCATATACATATCTTATTTATCTTAAAATATTATTTGAAAAATTTTAAAGGTTGTTTTTACAAAATGAAATTGGTAGTATTATTTGAAATTTTATTTTAAATCTGACACAACAAAGAAAGATATGGGGGATTTCATTAGGTATTATAGTAAAAATTCTAAAGAAAAAATATTGCAATAAGAATTAAAAAAATAACTATAAGAATATTTAATAAAAAATTAAATTAAATTTTTACAAGTCTTTTTTTCAAATAATATTTCTTCAAGACAAATTATTTATAATATAGAAAATAGTTATGGTAAAAAATAATCAGATTTATACATAAATATATTTAGATACGTTAATAAAGTATATTTAGGGTTTTATGCGTTAACGTTTACATTTTATTTGTGATGCTCAATGTTAAAAAGACGATAAAAGGTAATTCCGTGTACAACCTTGATCAAGCCGGAACAAGCACGTACTGGAAAATCAATTTCAGTATAATTACGAACAGGAGTGCTTCTCGTTTGTTTTGAAACGGTACTCGCCCGGTGTTACGAGCTATCCTCTGTTCTATTGTAAAAGAACATACGATGATAATTTAAATAGTCGGAAGAAAAATGCTAGACCTGCAAAACCATGGTAAAGGTGGAATGCAATTTTAACGTTGTTTTATACACAAAACAAACTCTGATTGTGCATTGTATGATAGCAATGCGCGATCTTTTAGTAGCAGTAAATCATGCGTGTATTGTATTCTTGGTAGATATAGATACGAAAACACAATGTTGCGTGGGCCGTAGCATTCTTCGATGCGCATAGCTGAGAAAAATAATGGGAACTTTTAAAAGCAGGCATTTGCGATGACCTACTTTAGTATACGAGTGTTATATGTAAACGCGCGATGCATTTTCCAATTACCTTCGGTATATTCGGAAACGGGATTGCCTCTTACTTATGACTTACATTGATCAATAAATCTCTGGGAGGGTCTTCATCCGGGAAATCCATGAATGCAAAAACATAAGATAGAGTGCGATCGATGAGCACGGTGATCCAGAAAAGATGTAGATACCTGTGCTGTTAAGGCATATTTATGTTATATATATTTTTCAAAATATAAAATAAGATATATGTGAGATATGTAGAATCATTTGAGCTTTTCATTGTTATTTCATTGTCGGTAAAAATAATATCTCAGACAAAGAAATGTTCAATAATTACATTACTCACGTTTGACATTGTGTATAATCATTAAGTATTTAATAAAATAAATAATTTGATAAGAAAAAATTTATTGAAATGGGATAAAATGTTCTTAAATTTAAAAACAATAAAATAAACTGATTAGAAACAAATAATTTTTTGGTCAAATAAAGTAACATATATATACATATATGATACAATTACATATATCAGATATAATTTTCTAATGTAATAAGAGATATTATATGACCTATTATTTTCAAAAATGGTTTTATTTACATTTATATTAAAGGGCTGATATGAAGTTACATTTTTAGAAATGATGTTATCTTTGTAACCAGTTAATATCAGCGTAGAGCCAATCAATGTACGATTGTGTGATTTTCCGATATTTTGCGGATAAACTGAATAAACTGGAAAAGGGGTTAGTAGATAGCTGAAGAGTGGCTAAATTAACGCGACATTTTTATTGCAATGTCATCGGATATATTCGTACATTGGGTGTAATTAAAAATATTTTTCAACGTACGTTATTGCTGTTTGTTCATTTGCGAGTGCAGTAATGTTTGAAATTTTACGATGCGTTTGTAAGCGAGTATTATTGCATATGTCGCTTTAAACGTCAATTTTCACCAAATTTTATTACAATTTAAAATAAATATGAAGAAATATGAAATCTATTATTGCGAATAAAGTATTACTACAAATTTTAATATAAATAATCAATTATGAAAAATCATTTTTAAAGATACATATATATTTTATCATATTTTTAAGTATACATATATTCATATATATGTACGTATTGTATATACATTTCATTATTTTATTGCGTAATAAATTAGTTTAATTATTACGCAGTTAATCTGAAAGTATAATTTATAATTATTGCATAATTATTTTATAATAGGGAAATGGGCGATACGAGTTTATTCTCTTGACTTTTACCCTATATATCTGTGAACATTTTTGAAGTTTTACTGCATAATTGAATCATTTACTGCAATCGTTAGTATCATTAAAATATGGGCCATAATTATTAGTTTATAGAATTATCTATATATATTTTATATTATGGATCGTTTATATTTCACATATTCTGGATGTAATCAGATGAAAAGAGATTGATTTAATTACGAAAATGCCATTGTTTAACCACTTAATCCGCTAAATCTATCTGCAATTTATTTAGTTTCTTCGCATTTATTATCGAATTTTTCCGTTCACTTTATCTTATCTATTTTAGAGATTCTTCTTTAGTAACTTCTTTTGTTCTCCGTAAAGTGCATCTCCGAAGTTCGACGTGTAGTACACGTTGATCCAGCTTCTTTCTGATCTATATATATAGAA